>NW_019416650.1:231259-281959 GCF_000390285.2 Anoplophora glabripennis
CGTACCAATTTTTTCTTTAGAAATATCCAGTAACGTGCTAGTACGGACGCCACTGGCAAAACTAAAAATAATGTTTTACATTGCAAAACATGCTCTTTCAATGGTAGTTAACGTCTACAAAATTTAATTGAAATATCTTTAGCCGTTTGTCAATAATTAATAAATTTGATTTTTTTAAACCAATCTTGAACACCCTGTATTTCCTTAACGAAGGATTTTTCGAATATAGTTTATATATCAAACTCATATTATTTTTTGAATCTCTATCGGTCCCTGAAGTTTCCGCATCGGAAACTGGACCACCCTGTATAAGATTGTTGCTTTTGAACCATGGATCTATTATCTTTACTTTCAAGATACAGAGCGTTACTTTCTTTAAAATGATTTTCGCCAATTTCTTAAAAATTATTTAACACACTGTGTTGAATTTACTAGATACATATTTCGATAGGTCTTATCTAGTATGGTTTGATTAGTTTTCAAATATGTATCTATGTTATACAGAGGCATATTTTAGTTCAAAACTTTTATGTTAAACTGTTATGATTTCTTAAGTACTTTCTAATTCTACCTACAACAATGTGTTATTGTCAATATTGGCTAAAGCTCTTTATTTTCAAGATAAGAGTAAAAATTAGAGGCATTATCCCTTGTTTTTTGTTCTGCTTTCAAAATATATGCCTACCAAATTTTGTGATACTGACAGAATTCATTAAAAAAGTATATATTTTTACTTTCTTGTATCTAGAAAACAAAAGACGATAGAGACATAGTTTATTGGAAAAAAATCCAATTTTTTATAAATATTCCTAGAATTTATGGTGTTATTCCGAAACATCCTCTATAAAATGTCTGGTACAAGCCCCATTCATTACTGGAAAAGATTCAAGATAATGAAATGGTAATTTAAGTAACTTGTTTACATGATATTGTATAATTTAGTGTCTAGTCCAGTTCCTTATTAGAATAGTTGGTACCATATCAAATCGTAAATATAATAACTTTTACTTTCACGAAGTAGGAAATGTGTGGTTTGTATGGGAATAATTTAATTTCTTCTAATAAAGTAAATTTAACCTGACCTAATTACCCTGTACAGAAAAATTATACGGAGAAACTATCCAACCATACCAAAACGTGACTATTGATTAAACTAATTATACACAAATATAAAACTGTAATACCTTTTGGCAAACCGAATAAATATAATGAATACTTTTGAGGCTTCCAAATAAAATTTAAAATGGTGAATCCTTTTAAAAGATTATCTATTACGCGAGCAATATAAATAGTCTCCAATAATCAACCATTAAAGAAGACCATTATAAATAACACGCTCAGTTTGTCATTTTGTAAATGTACCTTTCCTAAGCAATTCATTATATATTTTGGCACATACGAAAATCCTTACGGAACTCGGCATTAAAGAAAGACCCCCAAATGTAACAACTTATTAGGTATTGCCATTGTCATCAAATTACAGTTGTGATGCCAAATTTAAATCTGACCCGACTGAAAACGGTAAAATACAAAATTGTAAATCAAACTTTCAAGGAGAGGCCACACCCTGTGGGTCACAAATTTGGTCGAGTCTTTACCAGTGTATGTTTATTTTGTTCTTCTATCCTCCTTTCTTCGCAGAAAATATTTATTTGTCCACATAATCCGATAACACAATTACGGAATTACTGTTTTTTTTTAATGATAAAATACAGTGGACCTTCAGCAACACATAGGTAGTCATTTTTGTTTTTTTTTTTAATTCACAGTATTTTGGATGATTATTATCATAAACAAAGCATAAATTTTACTGGCATCTACTACAAGAAGTAAAAATTACCTTTGAGCAAGTACAAGGTTCTTTCAGTTTATCAAAGGGAAAATATACTTCATATTATTTCAGAAAAAATATTTTTGAATTGAAAGGTTTGAATCAAACCACGCGTATTCGAAAAATGTATTTTCTGAAAAATTGGTGCTGCGCGTTTTTGTGCAATCAAATACGAATAGTTTCCAATTTTTTTAATGAAATTTTTGATTTGGAAGTAAACTTCGTATGGTTAACAAATTGCAGTGCATTACGATGTCGAATTATGTTGACAAATGATTAGTTTCTATGAAGAAAGGAGGATCTAAGAGCAAAATAAATACATGGGTAGTTTTGAACCCGTATCGCCAGCCTAATCATACACACAACTTATTTCGCCACGATGACAGCTTTCGTAAGGTCGAATTTTTGGAACTTCAATTGGTGAGGCCGGTCGTCCTTTGAATGCATTTTCGTTCGAATTGAATTCGTCAGAAATTGGATAAAATACCCATTTTCCAAAAAAAATCATCCATATTATTAACAATTATTGTTAGTGTGAAAGATCGAGCCTGTGTTGCTGTCAAGCGTTGTATGTGACTTCGCGAGGTTCGCACTGCTGTACGCTCTCGACCCCGATGTTTCATGTTTAATGTTTATTTATTACTGAGTTATCATTGCATTACTTGTACGATTATATACATCAGTTATAAAATTACACCGCGTCTCACTCTGCCCTAACAATTATTATAATATTCTAATTTGATAAATTAGTATGTATGACACACTTCTGCAAAGTAAAAACTTATCCAGTGGACGATACCACATGGGCGAAAACTGACAAAATTATTATTAGTCCGATTTGTGAATTGATTTTTGAAATTAAATGGACAAAAACGCATCCAAAGGCTGTCTAGCAGTGCAGTGCAGCAATGAGGAATTCGGTATGATTCAGATAATTTTAATTTATTATAGACTCCTTCTATCAATTATTCATATTACAATTGCGAAAGGGAGAAATAAGAGGGATATTTTGTTTACTAATATTATTACAACATGGCATTTTGGAGACCTTTTAAAACGGAACAAAACGAATTATCGCCAAACAATATTAAATTACAAGAACTTGATGAAAAAGATTTAGAATTTAAAAATAAAGATTTACATGTTCAATGTCAGCGTCTCATTTTAAATATTTACGATTATTTAAAAAAGGAAGAAAATGAAAAACCAGATAATGAAATTATTAATAGAATTCAGATATTAACTAAAATTTCAGTGTGCACAATTTTTTTGTGTTATTAAACAAGATGTTATAGATCAGTGCGTAAAGAAGAAGCATAAACAAACATTTAAAAATATCGATGATATGACGAGATTGTAATATATAAATTATTATTTTTTACCTTTAGCAGAAAACTTTTTTTAGGGGCGCCTATGAAACTCATTAAATTTTATTGCTAAGCGTTTTTATACATGTTCAACCGACTTGGGAAAGACTATAACAATGCATTTTTTAAATACCTTCTAAATTACTATATCACTACTAAATTTGGTACACAATTGATAACTTACATTTGACTTTGGTCTCATATAGAAAATATATGGATTTCAAACCGCATATAACTATTACTCCGCTTATTGTGACTTATTGATTACAACGATCTTGTATAAGAGAAGTCTCAATTCTCCAAAAACCGCAAATCGCATATAGCATACTTGTCAGATTTGCAATTATTAAATTAAATGAATGTGCAATTTATGCGAAACGAGGGGACGTTCGATCAAGAATCCACCTGTCAAGGCGTTTTTCGGAAAAATTATTTTCCTGGAAGTTATCAGCCCCGTTTCATTTTCAAGAGCCCACCCTGTATATATTACCTATGTTATATTGAGTTATCTCAAACGTAAATAAATAAATTACCTTCAACTATATCTATATCAAAGTTTTGCTAAATTATTGTAGTTGCAGATTCGGATTAAAGTAGAAAACATTAATACATTAATTTCAGTGAAGTTGAATAGGGCCAAACAGAGTACAGAAACATGTCTTGTTCAACGCGGCGGATTGAACTTAGTTTGATATTTATTGTTCCAAGTTGTTGCCCGAATAAAACTGATTTTAATTCAGTTTAAAGTTGCAAAAGTTGCTGCAAGTGTCCAACTGTACTTAATTCATCACCAACGTCGACACTTCTAAAATTAGAATTAAACTCTGCCACATACGTAAAAAAAAGACATTCCCTCTACAGTTCAAATTTAAATTTTGCTGCCAACCGGGATTGTGATTATGGCATACCTGTGCCACTGTTCCCCAGGCAATTCCATTTAATCTCTGTTCGGAGGGTCTGCATACACAATCATTTCAACATGTCAACTCCAGTATGGTCTAAATAAATTGCTGGGTTTATAGCGATACAATTCAATTGAGACGTCCGTTTACGAAAATGTATAACTAAAAGAAAAAACAGGTAAAGCAAAAAATAACAAATCTATTAAACTTTCAATTACTAATAAGGTCACTGATAACGTCGATTTGATATCTTATGCATTTGTAAATCATTTTAGCACTACAGCCAAAATGGCTTTACGGAATCATTTTGGGAAATTTATTTCTACAAACTGTACACTAACAGCATTACACACGTGTAACACTTTCTTTTTTTGTAGCGTTGAGGTTGATGAAGTTATAAATGTAATACAGAAACTGAAAAACACAAACTCTGTAGGCGTCGATTGTATTCCTACAAAGATTATTAAAAATGTACGAAATGAAATTGCTCCAACATTATCTTATATAATATATAAATCTATCTGTCCAATGTGGAATATTTCCCGATAATCTAAAAATTGGTGTAGTTACTCCTATTTACAAAAAAAATGATCCTTTCTCGATTGAAAATTATAGAGATATTACTGTCCCATCTGTTTTAAGTAAAGTGATAGAGAAAGTGATTTATGATAAGATGCTCTTATACATGCATAAATATAACATAATATTTATAATTAACAAAATGTCACAATGGTTTCTGCCCGAATAAGTCAACTGAAACTGCGTCTTTTGATTTTACCAATTTTATATATAAACACTTAGACCAAGGTAAATATGTGGGAGCATTATTTTTCGATCTATCGAAAGCTTTTGACTGTTTGGACTTTAGTTTTATAGCAGAAAAATTGTCTGCTGTTGGTTTTTGTGACAATTTCTTAGCATGGTTAATATCATATCTGCAATATAGGAAAATATATGTGAAATTAAATAATAAAATGTCTCCTATAAAAGATATTGAATTGGGAGTACCTCAGGGTTCAATACTTGGCCCACTTATTTTCCTGATATTTGTGAATGATCTCCCATTGCATGTTAATGCAGAGTGTACAATATTATATGCAGATGATGTCACCTTTGCAGCGGCGGCAAATGGTTTTGTGGAGCTTAAAAATCAGTTAAATACATTATCTTTAGAATTTATTAACTGGTGTTATAAAAATGCACTGATATTAAATGCAGAAAAACTGTTTGTATGCAGTTTTCTTCTCGCAGAAAAATCATTGATCCTCTCCAGATAATTGTAGGTAATAAGACAATCGTAACCTCACAGTCCTGTAAATTTTTAGGAACTTTTATACATTATAACATGACCTGGATCAGTCAAACCGATTACATTTGCAAAAAATTAAATTATGGTTATTACACTTTACTGCAATTGAAAACAATATTTAACAGTAAGCAGTTACTTAACATATATGACTCCATAATTTACTGACACTTAACCTACAACGTTACAGTCTGGGGTAACGCATGCAACAACAGCGTTAATTTTAGTCTCCCAGAAAAGGATAATCCGCCTCATATTTGGTTTTTCCCAAGTTGATTACTGTAAGCCATACTTTATTAATAACAGTATATTAACTTTTCCTTCCATCTATATATATATAAATGTATTCTACAAATTGCCAAAAATAAAAGTTATTATGAACGTAATTCTGATAGTCACAATTACCCAACCAGATATGGTAATCTCTTGCGCATTCCTAACCATACCTCAAGTTTGTTTGAAAAAGCGCCTTATTATATGGGCATTAAGTTAATAAACATCTTACCAGTCGATATTAAACAAGAAAGCAATTTTAACTCATTCAAATTCAAAGTAAAAAAATACCTTATAAACAAATGTTTCTATAGTGTATCAGAAATGACTGATCAATAATTCAAAATTTTTTATCTTTACTGTTATTTTTTACCCATGTTTTATATCTTGTTAGTTACCCTGTTTTTATTTTTGTTTTCTGTTTATTTAGTTTATACATATGTATGTGTACCTCATTATGTTTTAATGTATTATATGTATAATACTATACTGTGATAATGTAATCGTGTAGACTGTAGAATATGATATATGTCTATTAGCATAGGCGTGTACAACTAAACTTGTACACATGACTTATCCAATATCATTTGTTGATCTAAATGGACTAATAAATTATTATTATTATTATTATTATTATTAAAAATGCACGATTTAATTAAAACATACTTAAAGGGATGAATAACTTTTTTTATCAATATTCCTTTTATTGTTGGCTATCAATGGTATTTTCCATTTCGAAGGTTTGCAATTATATCTATACCGTTATCGAAAACTAAAGAAAGAGGAATATGTTTTTTTTTAATAAACCACACCTAAACATTCCGTAGACGCCTTTGTAACATACTATTACAATTTACAAGTAGTATCTAAATCTTGTAAAAATTTCTACTGAAGTAAGATGCAGCCCTGAGAAGGCATACTGCAATTGATAAAATATAGTTATTATTTACTATTTTCATTTCAGTTGCCAGTATTAAAGTAACGTCCGCGGAGATTGACATAATCAATAATTACCTGCAACTTGCGCCAATGTCAACATCATTTGAAATATTTAAAAGCTTTAAAAGCCGCATGCATATCCATTGTCAAACCATATCAACATCAGTAAGCAATTACAAGTAAAATGTAAAGAACATTTAAAATTATAAAGATATGAAAAAATTCTGCACATATCCTAACTTCCCTCCTCACTTGACTTTAAGTATAGTTTATTAATTACCACAGTAACGTATTTAGACCAGGGCGGATCTGTCGAAATATCCCCACTTCTTGGATGTAAGAGGAGGCAAGCTAATTTTTGCTGGAATACCTTCAGTACAACTCACATAATAAAAGTGTAGATCCCTAGATCTGGGCGAAGTCCGGAACAATTAAAACATTGCAAAAATGTTTAAAAAATACCTATTTTATCTGAGTTTTTTACTTATTACTTACTTCTTTACTTACCGAATTCAGTCTCGGAGCGAAAACCCCATCCCCCACTTTTCGTGTTTTGAGTCACTTTTCGTGCGTGCGAGCAACAGCTTTTCCGCTGATTTATCTATGTTGCCGATAACTTATGGATATGAAAATTTTTTCCAGCTTAGAACTCGGAAAAACGAAGCCACTGGATCACTGGATAGATTATTGCTAAATTGTTTACAAATTAGCGGTAAATGCCGATAAACTTTGACCGCTTATATCTCGAGAACCAATAAACGGAATTTAACTTTTTTTTAAAGAAGCGTCTTTCCGAGTACTTTAAAATAATAATTTTTGAAAAAAACTAAATTGCAAATTGATAAATGTAATCTAATTGTTTAAAAATAAAAAAAGAGTAAAAATTTACTGTGGCCTAATCAGCCGATTTCAATTTTTCAAAAACCATTTGAAAGGTTGAGCAGTATTTTCTATGTGAAGTTCAAGTATCTAGATGCTTTATTTGAGGCTGCGCAATATTTTGAAAATTCGAATTTTTTTTTTAAATTTTTTCAAAAAAATTATTTTGCGTAAACTATTGAACCGATTTTAATGAATATTGATGTGTTGTTTTATTATACTCTAAAGTTTTTTTTACCAAAATTAGAATGCCCTCGGAGCAATTAAAATATTTTAAAAAAATTATCAAAAAAAAATTGATTATCTTGCCTTTTTTTCATCAATTATTGCTATTTTGCAACATCGGTAATAAATTTAAATATTTTTAACTTACAGTATATTGTGCAAAATTCAATTTTAAAACTCTTTTCCTTTTCAATATTCTTCCAAAATGCATAGAATCCGAGATAAAAGCAAAAAACTCAAATAGGCATTTTAAAAATGTTTTAAAACATTTTTGCAATTTTGAAAATGTTCCAGACCTCGCCCAAATCTAGAGATCTACACTTTTATTATGTGAGTTGTACTGAAGGTAATCCAGAAAAAATTAGCTTGCCCCCTCTCACGTCCCACCTCAAAACAGATCTAATTGTTGTGACAATGCAGTTAAGATAGTTTTACAAATATTTCACACTAAAATAAATGCGTTTTATTCTTTATTAGAATTCTATATGCCATTATAAGACCATGGTATACCATATGTGACAGTTAAACAGGTGAATATTGGATATAAAACGCGTATTGCTAGCACAGTTGTATAGTGACTCTAAACCTTATTATTTAATTAAATTATTGTATAACTAGTATACANGTTTACTTATTTATTATTATTATTTATTATTATTATTTATTATTATTAAAAATGTACGATTTAATTAAAACATAGGTACTTAAAGGGATGAATAACTTTTTTTGTCAATATCCCTTTTCTTGTTGGTCTTCAATGGTATTTTCCATTTCGAAGGTTTGCAATTATATCTATACCGTTATCGAAAACTAAAGAAAGAGGAATATTGTTTTATTTTTAATAAACCACACCTAAACATTCCGTAGACGCCTTTGTAACATACTATTACAATCTACAAGTAGTACCTAAATCTTGTAAAAATTTATACTGAAGTAAGATGCAGCCCTGAGAAAGCATACTGCAATTGATAAAATATAGTTATTATTTACTATTTTCATTTCAGTTGCCAGTATTAAAGTAACGTCCGCGGAGATTGACATAATCAATAATTACCTGCAACTTGCGCCAATGTCAACATCATTTGAAATATTTAAAAGCTTTAAAAGCCGCATGCATATCCATTGTCAAACCATATCAACATCAGTAAGCAATTACAAGTAAAATGTAAAGAACATTTAAAATTATAAAGATATGAAAAAATTCTGCACATATCCTAACTTCCCTCCTCACTTGACTTTAAGTATAGTTTATTAATTACCACAGTAACGTATTTAGACCAGGGCGGATCTGTCGAAATATCCCCACTTCTTGGATGTAAGAGGAGGCAAGCTAATTTTTGCTGGAATACCTTCAGTACAACTCACATAATAAAAGTGTAGATCCCTAGATCTGGGCGAAGTCCGGAACAATTAAAAAATTGCAAAAATGTTTAAAAAATACCTATTTTATCTGAGTTTTTTACTTATTACTTACTTATTACTTACTTACTTCTTTACTTACCGAATTCAGTCTCGGAACGAAAAACCCATCCCCCACTTTTCGTGTTTGAGTCACTTTTCGTGCGTGCAAGCAACAGCTTTTCCGCTGATTTATCTATGTTGCCGATAACTTATGGATATTAAAATTTTTTCCAGCTTAGAACTCGGAAAAACGAAGCCACTGGATCAAAGATTATTGCTAAATTGTTTACAAATTAGCGGTAAATGCCGACAAACTTTGACCGCTTATAACTCGAGAACCAATAAACGGAATTTAACTTTTTTTTAAAGAAGCGTCTTTCCAAGTACTTTAAAATAATAATAATTTTTGAAAAAAAACTAAATTGCAAATTGATATATGTAATCTAATTGTTTAAAAACAAAAAAAAGAGTAAAAATTTAGTGTGGCCTAATCAGCCGATTTCAATTTTTCAAAAGCCATTTGAATAAAAATATTTTTAAAAAATTACCAAAAAAAACTTGATTATTTTGCCTTTTTTTCATCAATTATTGCTGTTTTGCAACATCGGTAGTAAATTTAAATATTTTTAACTTACAGTATATTGTGCAAAATTCAATTTTAAAACTTTTTTCCTTTTCAACATTCTTCCAAAATGCATAGGCTCCAAGATAAAAGCAAAAAACTCAAATAGGCATTTTTAAAATTTTTTAAAACATTTTTGCAAATTTGAAAATGTTCCGGACCTCGCCCAAATCTAGAGATCTACACTTTTATTATGTGGGTTGTACTGAAGGTAATCCAGAAAAAATTAGCTTGCCCCCTCTCACATCCACCTCAAAACAAATCCGCCCTGATGGTCTAATTGTTGTGACAATGCAGTTAAGATAGTTTTACAGATATTTCACTTATTAATAAATGCTTCTAGTGGTTTGGGTCTTTCTACAAGTTAAAGCTGTATAACCGAGACGTTGCGGAAAATTCAGGTTTGCTTCCCCTCGTTAAAGAAAACATAAAAATAGTACCATTTTTTCATGGAAGATACGTAAAGAACAAACAGAGCATATGATTAATATAACTCACAGACCAGACGGATGGATAATTCGACCTTTCCATAATTACTTACGAGCCTCTAATTATTGAATCTATAGCAAGATACCTAATTGGCTTTTATCTATGGCTTGTTGTCGAAGTGAATCCACAAAAAATCTCGGCTCACCCAAAAGTTTTATCAGAAATGGAAATATTATTTTTTACTTTAACTTTTATTCTGACAGCTAAAACTTATCAGAACCCTCCTAGTTCTAACGTTATTAGTTAGGTTTTCTTCAAAATTCACATGTACCTAATGGCTATTATGATTGCACTATCCTTAGTGTTTGTGAAGTCTCCAACAATTTATTAATTGTAGTATTTGACATATAATCTTTAAAAAATTGAAGAAGGACGGAAAAACTGTGTGGAAATATTGCAGTTACATTTTGTATCGTAATAAAGCAGTCATTACATCTGAATCCTTCGAAAAAAATTTAAAAACAGAACAGTAAAACCACATAATAGGCGCTTTCATGTAATGAAAGTCCAACAGCGTTAAATCGTATGATCTGGGTGGCCAATTCTGATCACCAAAACGGGATATTACGCGACCAAGAAATAACTCATGCAGTCATTCAATTGTTTCTCGGCCTGTATGGCATGTGGCACCTGGCACCGTCTTGTTGAAACCAGATGTCGTCTACATCCATATCTTGTAAGACCAGCAGAAAAAAAATAATTATCATTTCGCGATAACAAGCACCATTAACGGTTTTAGCCGCATCATCGGACCATCCGATGATGCTTTTAGCCCAAAATCGGTTCCAAACAGTGACAAGTTGTGGATGCATATGTTTCTCAACAATCACTCATGGATTTTCTGAACCCCAAATGGGAGAATTTTGTGGATTAACGAAGACATCAAGATGAAAATGAGTTTCATCACTAAAGATGATTTTGTTTAAAAAATTAGCATTCACTTGTTCCATAATTCAACGAACTCTCTTCCTCTGCGTGGTCAGTAAGCCTCAATGTTTGAGTAAATTGAACTTTATAAGCATGAGGATGCAAATCTTGAGAATATGCTGTCGAAATATCCAATTCTTGACCACGATTCCGAATTAATTAGACCATAATTTTTTGGAAAACGGAAAACGCTGAGGGTAATATATGTCTGATAACTAAATATATATTTCTAAGAGAATTGAATTGAATTGAATTGAATTTAATGGGTACACCAGGAATTAAACATACAATACAAAAATATCACAATACCTAACATCCAATAAGCCTAAAAATATATGTATCTAGCCATATATATCACATAGCAGGCAAAAGTAATGAATGAATCTCACCTAAGTAAAACTTGTATTGTGAGATTCATGCATATATAAAAAAAATTCTAATCGTGTTATAACTACTATGACTACACCAAAAAAATTAATGTATTTTCATCTATTAAAAAAAAATTCTGAACGATGTTGAAGTACAGTATGCCAGGAGTGACTAGTTATAAGAAATAAAATTCCAAAATCCGAAGGCAAGTATATCAATCACAAACTAGCTTGAGTTGATCAAAGTTTTCCATAATGTAAGTTTTAAGTTCTCTTTTCAAAACAGATTTTTTTGAGATAGTTTTCATTGTTTTAGGTAATAAATTAAGTAATTTAAGACCGAGATATGATGAAAATCTCCGAGAATTACTTTTTTGCATAGAATGGAAGTATTTCCAGAAAAAAAATATAATTGCGACGGTTATGATGAATGCTTCTCAATCTTAATACACCAGTGTAGAAATAGCAAACAAGCCTAGACACATTAGTCTTATCTATAGTAATTAACCTTCAAACTTTTGTCACAATAGGTATATCAATCTTATCTGGAGTTGTAACTTTGTGAGTAGGTATATCAAGATTTAAGCTTTTTACAACTAAAATGAAGCTAAATCTTTAACACCTTCCTGCAACGATTTCGGATGAGTATAAAACTGGATAAAATCAAATCAGCATCAATTATCTTTAGGCAAATTTGACTGTAAGCATGCACTGGTTTAAAAGATATAAACCTAGTTACCAAAGTTGAAAATTGATGTAAGGAATCAACAACGATAATTGACGATGACAGTAGACTGTAGAGCACTTCATACTGGCGGATCTATTCTTCACGTAATACAAAAACTAAATATCTGTTTGACAGCTAAATCTTTATAAGAGTTATTTTATAAATTTCGTTGATTATTTTATAATTAATATAATTTTCAGCAAGTAAGAGCTGAAAACGAAACGTTTAAGAAAACTATGTGAAAATACAGATTTTATCATATTCATAATGCATTTCTTAAGTGCCTTCAGAGAACAAATAATAATTGTCTTGAATGTTGTTAAAAAAACAGATCTTAATGTTATGAAGTCCTATTTATCCCGAGATAATGAGCCAAAATTCATAGGTAGATTCCCGAAGCAAAAATATTGAAATTTACCCGAACTTACCTCAGTCCAAAAGTTGAGATACAGGGTGTTAAACGTAAAATAATTTTAGTTTTTTTTTTTTCGTTTATTTCTTAATAAATGCAAATATCCATACAAAATTTTGGGGTTTGAGGTCCTTTGGGTCGATGAAATGAAATATGTTTACATTTTGGTTATAGAGGGCGCTAGAATGAATGTGTTAAAAACGACATAACTTTTTTATATTTTAAGGTATCTCATCTTTCGTATCAAAATCTTATTTTCCAACTTTTTTTACACAAAAAAGGTATACTTTATGAAAGTAGCTGTCTCGCACCGTTTTCGAGATATTTGGCTTTGAAACTTAAATTACAATTAAGTAGGTATCTATTTTTAATTTAGCGGTAAAGCTTCTTAAGTAGGTTTTGGATGAAAATCAAATGATTGACGTTTTCCACTTATTTTATTGCCGTGATTGCTAAATTGTATGTACATACATAAAAGTGAGATAGAATGCCGAGTAATTTATTTTCAAATGAAAAAATGCGCGATATGGTCTGCGTTTCTGTATGTACAAACAGATTTTGTTGGGCGTAGAGCGCATCGTCGGTATTTAGAGTTATATCCAAATAGAAGGCAACCAAACTGAAAGCTATTTTAAGACCTTTTTAATTCACTTGGTGAGACTGGTACCTTTCGTCCTAAGGGGGATAACGCGCACTATTACAGTAGACCAAGAAGAAGAAATTTTAACTCGGGTGGCAGAAAATCCAGAAGTTAGTAGTAGGCAAATAGCTAGAATCAAGTAAGTAAAACAACAGTCCTAAAAATCTACCGTTTTACACCAATTTTTACCAGCAGGGCTCCCAGGTAGATTACAGTTTGCGCATTTTATGCGCACTCGGCAAAACCTTCACCGTAAATACCGATGAACCCAAAGAACTCCAAACCCCAACATTTTGTGTGGATATTTGCATTTATTAAGAAATAAATAAAAAAAAAACAAAAATAATAATATTTTACATTTAACACACTGTATCTCTTTAACTTTCAAATTTTGGATTGAGGTAAGTGCGGTTAAATCGCAAAATTTTTGCTTCGGGAATCTACCCATGAAGTTTGGCCCATTACCTCGGGACCACACTGTATTAATTTATTTTATTATAGCACATGCAAATAAGCGGAGTATCTTCGTAAATATGTCAATATTTAAGTGAGAAAAACTTTTAAAAGCACCAACAGAGGAATGCAAATGTAAAACACTTCTAGATAAAACCGACTTAATAAATGGTATTCTACCTAGTAAATATCTTAATATTACAATGCAAGCACGAAATCTTGTTACACAGCTTACCTATAAATAGTGTTGTGTCCGGATATTAAGCAATTACTTTAATAAAGCCATTTACGAAGGAAATTACAAATTAATCTATTATAAATGCATTGTACCTTCGTTAAGTTTGCTGACTAATCACAAGTTACTTATGGTAGGTATTGCTACAAATTTCCACCGTTTTATGACGCAATGTGAAAAGATCCATTAATTTTAATACACTTCCTTTTAATGAACTCACACTTAAATGAAGTTTACACACATATCAATCTTTAGACTCATATCATAAATACACAGGATGTTTTCAGGTCCATGTCATAACTTCAGGAATTCAGGTCTAAAATCACCGGTCTCCGATATACAAGGTGTTGAAATTAAAAAAAATATATGTCAATTTATTAAACAATCTCTATCTAATATGAAGGTCAACTACTTAATAACAATAGAAATATTTTAACTAATAATAATAGTAGTAATAGTAATAATTAGTAGAAATTTAAACTGGATTACAATTATTAAATAGAGAACCAATTTACAAAAGGATTTTTGAAATGGTTGAAGCAGAAAGTGAATTATTACATAGCCACACAAAAAAAAGAAAAGTTGTCTGTACTTTTCATGCGACATATTATGTTATCCGTAGTATTTTTGCCTCCTGATCACGAATCCGGTGTCAGAATTGAGCTATCACATCTCAGGAATTTCCTAACCTCAAAAAACAGGTCAAAAATAGCAAAAATTCAGGAAAAGTGATAGGAAAAATAACAAATTTTGCAAAATTCAAGATGGTGGATCCAAGATGGCCGGCCAAATTTTCCAAAAACAATACATTCGCACCAAATTTGGTATACGGAGATTTTCTGGGTCGCTGATCACGGATCCGAGGTCAGTTTTGCAAAATTCAAGATGGCGGATCCAATATGGCCGACCAAATTTTCAAAAATAAAACATTCGCACCAAATTTGGAATCCGGGGGTCGCTGATTACGTATTCGAGTTCAGAATTGCGAAATTAATTTTGTAATATATTTTTTTACTTTATAAGCTGAGTACCCAATCATGTTTTAATTTAATTTTATTTTATATCTTGTTCTTCTTTCTGTAAAAGATCTATTCACGGATTTTCTGCCTAATCTCAGGTAATAAAGTACATAGGTAATTGATTAAATTTTTAACAACGAATTTTGTAAAAATCTCATCTCGGATTCGTGATCAGTGACCTCGAAAACCCACGTGTACCAAATTTGGCGCGAGTGATATTTTTTTAAAATTTGGTCGCCCGCCATCTTGAATTTTGCAAAATTGACCTCGAATTCGTGATCAGCGACCCCGAAAACCCCCTTATACCAAATTTGACGCGAATCTGTTATTTTTTGAAAATTTGGTCGGCCATCTCGTATCTGCCATCCTGAATTATGCAAAATTGGCCTCGAATCCGTGATCAGCGACCTCGAAACTCCCGTATACCAAAATTTGGCGCTAATCTGTTATTTTTTGAAAATTCGTGATATCTGACCTTAATTAACCCGTTTTTTTTTGAGGTTAGGAAATTCTGACCGCGGTTTCAAATTCAGCGGGATCTTAACCATATAAACGAACATTTGAATAAAGGAAAAAAATTTTTTGTCTTTTTCCTAGCACTCTTTCGTGAATTCCTGCTATTTTTGACCTGTTTTTTGAGGTTAGGAAATTGATGTGAAGTGATAGCTCAATTCTGAGGATTCGTGATGAGGAGGCAAAAATACTACGAATAACATATGTCGCATGAAAAGTACAGACAACTTTTCTGTGTTATTTAAAATATTTGCTGCTGTCGCCGTTATAATCTCTAGAGTGGAAAGTAACTATTGGAGAATTGAATGGATACTCGGCAGATTATGTCATACACCTTCTTCGTAAAGAGATCCTGGAGGTACCAACATAGTGGACACCCATTTGTAAAAATTATCTCATTTCGATCCTGCAGTGCAATTTGGAGGAGGATCTGATCAAATTTTAGTCAATTATTTTTAATCGGATCAGCGTATGTTTCAAGAGCTTTCGACATTTTTGGATTTGGTTTAATTTTATTTTGCTTCTTTTTGATCATCCACAGCTGTCGTCCTCTCTCCTGAAGAAGAAAACGGCCTCAACAGCAAAAAAAATTCAGGATGTACAGGGGACCCTTACAAATACAATTTTGTAAAGAAAAAATCAAAAAGGTCAGTTCGAAATTGATTTAAAAATACACTTCTGCACGGCACTGGAAACTGGTCCACTGTAAAACCTGACCTCGCACAATGCGACCGGTATGGCGGCGTGATAAAAACGGACAAAAACTTTCGCAAGGAAAGAAATATGTAAATAGAATTTTATCGCACCTATTTTATATCGGCAAATTCAAATGCTTTTGCCTTTATTAATTATTAATAAAATTAATTTGTGTTTTTAAATAATAAAATCATTTGACATACCCGATGCTGCAACAGCAATTGTTCAAAATTTTATCCACTCACGTGTAAACACATTTGGGTCCGTCTTACTCACTTTCTACGAACTAACACAAATGATGTCTTGCTTCACCATAACACAAATACTTCACCATAATACAAATGTTGTCTTGCTTCACCATAAATTAAAACGATATCCATCAACTCTGAGTTGCTATACACGCAAGCCATTTTTGACACTAACTACTAAAAAACTGATGTAAATACCACAGATAACAGGTAAAAACTACCGCAACGACGGATTTCAGTATTAGGAGTCACATGGCTCTCCACGCGTATTGCGAATGACGCTAGAGACTACAGTTGTCCAGCTATGTAGTGGTTTAATGTGCTATAACTTCAATAATTTTTTTCTCAGAAACTATAAGGATTTTACAAAAATTTTTTTTACAATATTGACTCCATTTCTCATGCCGCATCTATTCCCAAATTTTTTTGAATAAGTTGTGAATCACCCTGTATATAGCAAAACCTTTTGTCTGAGTTTGTTTTCAGTTGTAAAGTAATTATAAAAAAAATTCAGGAATATTATTAGCTGGATCTAGAGATTCTCTTTGTAGATGAGAGGCAGCTGCAGGTACCTAATCGAAAACAAGTAAAAAAAAACTAAACCAAATTATATCTTTATGTTATATATTGTTCTTCTGAATGAATATTCATTCAAACTTTATTTATCATTAAATCAACTGTCAGGTTGTAATCTGCTTAGGCGTTCTAGAGGACATTTATTTTGTCTCCTGCTTTAGCCATTTGAAAGGTAATTTTTTTTTATTCTTCACATATTGATTGAAAGAAGTTACCGTAATAATATGTTTGATTAAAATAATATCAATAAAGTTTGAGAAAGTTAGGTACAATAATTTCTAGTAACATTTCAGCTAATAAATCTAAATATTTACAATAAAACCTACTAAATATTTCATTTTTAAATTAGTAGAGTAAACAGGGTGCAACGCTTGCATAAGAGCTTATACATTATCTTATCACATCTACATAAATAAACAATCTAAGTAGCAAAGGGATTACCTGTTCCGACTCATTTCGTATATAAAAAGTATTGATTCTATTGTCATTATTTACATAAATTATATTAGCGATAGTTAGTAGGTACTAAACAAGTCAATAACTTGGAAACTTCTACTTATTTATTGCATTATTTCTACTTTTTTGTACTTATTACTTTCTAGTGTGTCGTAACTATAATTTGAATATCGTCGTTTTAAAAACGTTTAGACAATTTTTCATATTTATGCATTTTAGTTACACTGGTACCTAATCATTTAATTTTTTCAAGATGGACTCAAGAATAAAATACAATTTTGCTAAAAACAGTAAAAACGGTTTAATAACTATTAATTTTGAAGAAAGAAAGAAATAATAGTACACAAATCCGGAATAAGCTTACCGCAATAATTATGATAACTACTTAAAAACGTGATGCATATTTAAACATAAATAATTTTTAAAAAGAAGCCAACAAATTGCATCTATATTTTTTAAGCTGGGTCAAACATTCAAACAAATTATTTGGAAACTCGTATTCATGTTTATTGAAGTTAATTTGTTAGAGCAAACAACTGTAAGCATTAAGAGTGATTATAAGAATTAACACAGAATTTTACTTTAGACGCACTGAAACGCTGAGAGTGTTACGATGTAGTACAAGTACAGAATGGAAGCTAATCTTCAAATTACATTATTTAGACTATTTTACGTTGGCTTGAATATCTATACAAATACAACACAATTTTGCTGATCGAGACGTTACACAAAGTTAATTTTGAAAAACAAAATCACTTATTTTAATAAATTTTTCGTTCTATCAATTTCTTATATTGTGATGACTAATAACTGATCGGATATTTATAGACGTAACCCTGAAGCTAATTTATACTATTTCCGGATCTACAAGAAGTAGACACCACCTTTCTAACTTTAAATGGAACACCCTGTATATTCTGCATTTCTCGAAAGAAAACAAAACTGATAGTCGAAAACACGTTGATTCGTAACTTACAGTGTATAAATATTTCGATAGGTGATTTTTAAAGAATCTATACAAACTAGGTTGTTTGTACATATTTTGGAATGTACAGAAAGATTTTAAAATGTTCGCATTTATTGAAAGGTACGTGTTTTTTACAAAAAATCCTTGATAAATTACAAAGTTGCAAATATTTAAAAAAGTGTAGCCCATGCAACAGGTTTGTATAAAATAAAAAAAAAAATTAATACTTTAAAATTTAATAAAGTATTGGGACTAAATTCCTTTTCGTTATTTAAACGTTCCAAAATACAGGGTCAGAAAGTCCCCATGGTTCATCTGCCGTTACGTGAGAGCGATAAAGTAAGTCATAGAAATCCGTGCGATAGAGAAAGATGGCTATAATGAAAGCGTCTAATAGTCACCGCCCATTTCGCCCTTCCACAAATAAGAAGTGGATCTTATTTGTGGAAGAGCGAAATGGGCCGTGACTATTAGACGCCTTCATTATAGCCATCCTTCTCTATCGCACGGATTTGTAGGTATAGCTTTCTTTATCGCTCTCACGTAATGGCCGATAAACCATGGGGACTTTCCGACCCTGTATAAAGCTCATTGTACTTAATTAAATATCTTAAAATAACATTGGAACCGTTCTCTGGAAAAAGTATTACAAAGATGAATTGACATTAATATAAACTCTATTTTAACTAAACCACAAGGTAGTCTTAAATTGTCTCCTGATATAATCTTTTACAATTCCATAAAAATTTAAAAAATTTTACCTTTTCTTAAAAGTATTTTTGAGTGAAAAACTCATAGTCCATTTGACCTTGAACTAATGAATTATACTTAATAATACAGAATATTATTTAAACCAATTAATTAAACAGCCCTCTTAAAATAAGAGCACAATGAAAAACTTGGTACAGCTGGTTTAAATTAACGACGTCAGTAAAAATTAAAAATACACATAAAAAAAGCAATCGCTGTAAAAAATATTCTTGGTGACGTATTTATCCTTCAATGTTTAAATTTAAAAATGTGCTACCAAATAAGTTTTCGAAAATCGTTTAAAGCTTGCATTAATCTTAGATTTCTTTGGATGTCTATGTGTAAAAGTTAGACAAAGTTCAATATGGTTGTTACATACTCTTCAGTAACATTAAGATATCCGCAATAATTTTTAAGATGCAAGCTCATCAAGCGGCGAAAGCAGTAAGCTCCGAGATAAGGTAATTTTGACGTTCGTGTTTACAGATTCATTTGAAAAACATTCGTTTTATTTCCCATTATTATTAGTAATTTTGTTATTAAAGTGGGGTTATTTGACTTTTGTGATATTTTATAGATTTCAAATATTTCATAAATAAATTTTAATGCAAGTATTTATGTCTACCTTGTTTTTAACGCTGGTCATATGGTACTATGTGGGAAAATTGGGCAAAGTTATTTAAATTTAGAAATTTATTCATTGTGTCTGCAAACTAGTGCCCTTACTAATAACGCTCTTGAAATTCAAAGAGTATTGTCTATCGACAATAATATTTTGAAAATTTCTTCAATTTGATAAAAACTTAATTCTGGCTTTTTCTTGGACCATGAAGAACAACCATGAACTGAACAATAATAGTTCGACAATTTCTTCTTTTTATCCATAACCCTAGATAATGTCCATAACTGTTTTCCTCACACTAGTTTTAATATAACAGCGTTCAAAAGCAAACACTATACACAGTTTTAAATAAAATACGAAACGAAATGTCACGCATAAGAAATGTTTACCTTGTTTAATTCGCGGATACCGAGAGATTTATATATAATATTATTTGCTTACCTCAGTGTTAACTTATAACATTATATTTAGATACCTAATTAACACTGTGTTATATTATTACGCCACAAATGAATCTAAACATGCCTACTGAACATCTACACCTACACACGCGCGGCAATACCACACCGGGTGATCACATGATTAATATGATTGGTCGAGCCGAATTCACACTTTTATTAGCATATTTACCTCAAATATAGTAAAAACACATAAAGGATTAATAATAATACATTTTAACATGTAAAAGTACAACGTAAAAGGTAAGAATACATCGCAAAATGAAAATATATACTTAAATGTATAATTCTACAAAATGTATCATATAATTAAATTCATTTAAATTTTTTGTGTATAAAAACCATTATAAATATGTAAAAATCTTATGTGAACTTCCACAATTTTTATCAGTGAATTTATTATTAGGTATAACGTTTTTTTTTCAGTTTTTTCTGTTATTTTCTTGCCATTACTGGCTCAAAAATTATTATTTTTTATTGATTACCAGTGGAAAAATGTAACTGAATTCGTCTCAGTTACCTTCATTTTGCAAATTGCAATTTTTCCGCCGAACCTGCATTGAGGAAAAACATACATATACTGTGAAGGTGCAAATATATTTTGATGACTACCCACTTTTTTCTTTTTAATTACCACTAATTAAATCACACAACCCTCCAGCGCCTACATGTTGGTTTCCTCTCCCCTTTCATCATCGCGGATGAGGTGGGAGGAAGGTATACAGTTGACTCATTTCATAGAAGTGTTGAATAAAGATGACGCAAAATAATAATAATTAGATACGTGACACACATTTAGCACCGGAAAAGCAAAATAGCATCAAATTACAAGCGTAAATAATACTTTCCTCGAATAAAAATCACATCCAATATGACAGAAAAGAGCAATGAAAGTTTATTTTATACAGGGTGTTTTCAAAAGAAATACCACAAATGGTATAGCTAAAAGAACACATTTTGCATAGAAATGACCTTAGTAAAATGTCCACCCCTTAGGAGATAGAGCCTCTTGGTTTAAAAAAAAAAAAAAAAATCTGGAACAGCAGCTATAATTTTAAAACCAAAAAAGTAAATAATCAAGTTTTACACAAATTTTCTACTAATGCTCATGTAACTCAACAATTTTTCGAAAATTTTTGCCCCTTGGAGGGGGTTGAAATAAGCATTCCTTAAGTTATTTTTTGCTACAACTTTTTTGTTTGACAGAAACTGAATATTCAAAAATATCAGATAGCCTGATTTATTTTATACCTTTTACATCTCGTTTAAATTAATTAATTATCAGAAGAATTTATCGAAAAATTTTTGAGAAGTTGCACATGTACTAGTAGAAAATTTGTATAAAATTCGACTATTATCCATTTTTGATTTTCAAATTACAACTGCTAAATTTTTTTGGAAACCTTGAGAGGTTCTACCTCCGAAGGCGTGAACATTTTATTAAGGTCACTTTTGTGCAAAACGTGTTCTTTTTAGCTGTAAATTCACCAGTACAATTTCTGTAACTTCTTTTTTACACACCCTATGTATGATTTTATGAAGTTTATACATCGGTAACTGAGTTGAGGTTTAAAACCACCACCTTTGAAATTTGGTAAAATCACTTTATAAACGAAAATTATTAATATTTTTTTTACACTGAAAAAATTATTATCATCCACTATATAAAATAAACATCAATATGAATTTAAATGGATCGTGAAATTTTAAAACAAAAAGCTTTTAAAATTAAATCCTGAGATTGCTTATAAATACAATCAAATTGTATTGCATAATAATTACTTCAAGTTTTTTGTTCGTTTATATTTACTACAAAAATAACTATAGTAGGTATATTTTAAAATTTCGTTATGAAATCAGTTTCCACTCAACGCGAATGTAAACTAAGATTATTTTGACCAAAACATCATGTTTCCGTGTTAAATTTAGAATATTATTTAGCACTCAGCTGTAAAACGAACGGCAAAGAAAACGTAGATTTGTGTCGGTTATAACATTACCAGAAACCACCATTAATGTAATAATAAACTCATTTAAAAAAAAACATAATAACTAGAAAGTGCAAATCAATGGAATGACGATATTGTGATGTAAGTCCACGATATTATTTCACAACCTGTCATCTATTTATATGTCTATATTAATGACAGTTTTATAACATATTAGATATTTTGAGAATATAACAGAAAGATTATGACAAACTTAAAGGGATAATTCACTCAAAATCAATAAAGAAACAAGAATATATCTTAAATATATTTGTAAGTTTTCCTCGAATAGGGTATGTGAGTATTGCTTTTAATAAATTAATAGAAAACAATAAATTAATAGAAAACAGTTGAAGATACGGATAAAACTGGTTTTTTAGCTAAATTTTGTCCAAATATAATTTTCGTAGTATTTTGGCCATTATTCACTCAAACAGTGGATTTTCTGAGAAATATCAAGGTCATAGGTAAATTTTACTAATGGCATCACGTTCAGCGCCTCAAAATACAAGGTACAAAAATCATATCTCCAGACAAAATTTAGGAAAAAATCAATTTTGACCCATCTTTGGACCAGTTTTACCCAAAAATTTCACTTTTCTCCGAAATTTGTCGTGAAGTCATAAATTTTGACTACAGGATCGTGTTTAACGCATCGAATTCCTTCGGAAATGATATGTGGCTCTCTTGTGTAGCTGTGTTATTTGCTTCAAGAATTTTTTTTTTCAATTGATAACAACTCGTGTAACTGTTTTACGGAAGTTATTAGAAATTTTAATAATGCACCCTCATACGTAAACCTGAGGTTTTCGAAAACGTTTGGATTTGTCAAAACTAAATGATCCTGCTTTTTGCTTCTTTAATACTTTTCAACAAATTTTTAGAATGATCTAAAAATAAAAAGGTTTGGGATGAACTTGTCATAGCCAGCACCATTAGTAAGCTGATGACTTGATTCTATGTTTAAAATATAAGTAAGATATCTCGGAAGACTTTAAAGATATCGTTTAAAAATTTGATATGTACAACCGAGTGTACAACCCTCTCTTAAAGTAATATTATGTACCACCCTTATTTATATTATTATTTTTGGAAAGGGATTATACCAAAAAGGTCCTCTTGGTTTTTTTCTGTATTACCTATCCATCCTGAAAAATTATATAAATATATTGATATAAATGCAAGACGCAACCGTTAGGATTTCTAGGCCATTATTTTTTAAGTAGTTAGTCTTTAATTTGTCGAGTTTAATGTCGAAAAGTTGATTTTGAAATATTTATACATATTACAAAAATATTTTCGTAAATAAACGAAAATTTTAACTTTCCAAGTACATTTTTTCTTGCTTCTCATTTTTCCCGTTTCTGATTTTCTCATTTAGTACCTAATAAATATTACATTAAAAGAAAAAGTAAAAACTCATGAATAATAACAATAATAATTAACTAAAACAACAATTTTATTTAAAAACATAAAAAATAATTAATCTGCGACTATGTTCTAAAATTATAAAAGCAAAATGTGTACATTTTTTAATCTGTCTGTACATAAATGTAGAGAAAATTAACATGGAATATGAATAGAGATCCTACAAATTTGTAATGATAAATTGTAAATTGGTTACAAATTCAGTGAATTTTTAAACGTCCCAAATTTGCTTAGTGCGACATCTAACACCCTGATAATCTGCATACTTGAAAAAAACAGTCTTGAAAAACTACTTGATTACTATTATTTGACTTGAGCTTGATTTGATGGCAAATCAGTCAAATAGCTTGAAAATCTTTCTAATTAGCATCAGTTCTTCAATTGGAACAGAGCCATATGATGTATTGGTGCACCGATGTAAACTTTCACTGGCTTGTAAAAAGCTAGTTCTCCATAGATCACGCACAATTAAGTGTCTTAAGATGCCTATGAAAGTGACAAGATTGATTACTCAGTTAACATCATAAAACGTCGTTCTATTAATGCGTTTCCGCTTCTTTCAGCTCGTAAGATTAAATTTGCATTTGCAAGAACATTTTAACGGACAAAAGCCTCAATTTATAAATTACGGTTTTGTCGCTGTTGCCTTTTATATTTAGAAATGACGTATGTTGTAAAGTATATAAATATATACTTTTATTTATTATTTGGAAAGATTTATTGCAGTTTCCAGTTAAGAATTTTATTTTCGGACAAGAAAAACATTTTGCTTCTTGTACGAAACATTCTTCAGAGAGTGTATATAAAAACATACCTCCTGCTCCTTATAAAAATTTTCTCGGGGGTTCATAACACTTGTTATAATTAAGCAAGCATAATAGTAAATTTTTATGGTGGATAATTTACAATATAGGTACGTTTTTATATTTTACTTTAAGAGGCATTTAGCCATATCAAATCAAGTTCCAAAATTATTCAAGACTGGATGAAGTTATATATGCTCTTTGGCGTCACGGTATGTTATAAAGCAGCTTCAAAGAGAAGCTGTTAATTAATAACATAATATTACTACAGGGTTGAATTACAACCGGAATATTTAGTAGATTTTTACTTTTTTAGGTAATTATTAATTAATATATGTGACAATTTTACTGTGCGAGTGTAATTTAATGCTTGTGAGGTCTTTAGTTGTTCCGTAGTTGATAAAATTATAACTCATAGGATCGACTATAATTAATATAGTTTTCTAACCTCCCGTCACAACTTCAAAAAATTATTCCCTTGGGAATTTTTTTAACCAAGGGTATTTAGCCACCGGATTTCGAGACGTATAAACTGTTGGAAACAAATATCACATATTTTCAAATATTTCTGAAGACGTTTGAATGATGAAACTTAGGCTATTGACATAGTTAACTAAAAACAAAAATTCACTGAATTAGTAGATGCACATTTCTTTTACTAGTAGAAGAAATACTGAGAGACACCATCGAATATTTTGAAAATTCAATAAGCAATTCTTAAAGTACAACTCCCAAGAAAAAAGTATTTCACTTTTTAAAAATAAATGAACCGCTTCCGAAGTTATTATTTCTTTAATTTGAAATAGCAAAGTCTAATAATTTAAAATATCTCTAAAATTCTTCGTTTTACAAAAAGAAATATAGAGGTAGCTATATAAAAATTGTTTATCCGGAATACAATTGTAAATATTGAGTGTAACCAACAAAAATAAAAATCCATTCGTGCAAAATTTATACATTTTTTAGTAGCTGTATCCCTCTCGTTTTAGTAATTCAAAATTTCTATAGTAATTTTTGGCTCTTGGATTACATGGTTTTGTGAAATTAATAGTTTTAATTACATATTTTATACTTATTTAACCGCTTGATAGTATAGTATAAATAAAAATAATAATAACTTGAAAATGGTTAGTTACTGGAACATCATTGAAAACTTTTTCTTACCGTTATCAATTAAATGCACTTACCGAATTTCCAAAATACTCAGTGGCAAAGAAATTCTAGGTTTCATACCGTAATCCCCCTTTGAGACATATTTGTAAATCAACAATGAATTTTTTGCTTCCAATTAAGTAAATCCTGAGCCCGAGTTTCTTATTTCTATATTAAACATCTTCAGAGATATTTGAATAAGTGTGAGTTTTTTTAACCTTAAACCTTGAAGATGATTGGATTTTAGACCTGTAATTCATTGAGACTTTTGGGTTTAAAACAACCCAAAAAATAATTTCCGGAATCTTTGACAGAGATAAGAAATATTTCAAAAAAGATTCAATTCAAATTAGTGGCGGATGCGCCAGTGATTCCGTTCAATTATTATTAACTGTTATCCTCAAAAGAAAAGCTATTTAGTTGTATTCACATCATCGAGGATATCCTCAGCTATATCTCATTAGACGCTGACATACAGGGTGTTTGTAAATAAGTGCGAAGTGGCGTTCGTGCGAGAATGCCACAACCTTTTCAATAAAAAAATGGTACACCACTGACCTTTTACCGTTTTGATAATTTTTTAGAAATCCGTCATCAATTCTGAATGAAATTGATCTCTTCAATTTTTTTTGAGGAAAAAATAAAACATATTTTATTGCAAGTTGTGTATTTTTAATTAATAATAATAATAATAATTTATTCATCAGAAAAACCTTACAAATAAGAACATGATACGTCATAAAAGGAAGAGGGTTATTTCTATTGATACATTATCTAGTAGGTTGCTGTCAATATTTCTAAATAAAATATAACCTTCAATTTTCTAGTCAATTATCTTTAAAACTCTGAAATAATTAATAAAAATAATTAAAAAATTTAAATTTAAACACTGTATCTCGGAAACGAAGCACATTTCGACCTACGTTTAAATGAACTTTGCATAGTTCTTCCTTAAAATTATAATGATAATAGTAACCATAAACTCTTTAAACTTTTCTGGACATACCTGAATCTCTCTTATTATTAGATATAGGCCTGTAAAACCTTATATCTTGTTAACGAAGCGATCTGTTCGAATTTGGAAATATAAACAGAGTGTTCTGTTCCCAACAATATATGGCTTGTAGGTATATCCTCAAAAGTACAAACTACAAGAAAATTCCCTACAACTTTATTTCATACCATTTTCCGAAAGCTGATAAAATAAAGAAGTAGAATGTTATGTGAATAACCCTGTATACTTAGAAAAATAATAGAATTAGATTAGATGATTTACGTATACGAGTATGTCAGCTAAGGAGATAATTTCTCTGATACAGAGAATTACATGAATTACAATTTTTCTGAGTGCGTCTTTAACTAAGTTCAAAGAACTTTATCCGAGAAAAGGCAGGATGTTTGATAACTAATATATTAATTATACTGATGTAATTTAAAACTGCACTGCTACTCACAAAATAAATCTTGTTAAAAGGAAATGTCTACCTATTTTAATTAATAAACAAATATCTATTAGCGTTTCTAATTGGATCAAACTAAAAAAAATAATTAATTATATTTAAGAAAGGTAGTCTTGCACAATATCAATATTTTTTTGGTACAGTAGCAGCTATGGTGCCGACTATTTTTATATTCATAAACATATTTTTAACTGTTTCACAGTCATTCACGGCAAAGTTCTGAGCTTTAAAATGTAACAAATCAACAAAAATCGCTGCTGAAATAGAAAAATGAACTACATTTCTATTAAAACCAGATAAAAAAATATTAAAATCATGAGTCATTCCTAAAAAGTTTCTAAGAAATTACTTCCTCAGCAAATTATTAATTAATTAAGAAAAAAAAAGAGAAACTTAAAGGCATATGATCAGACAGCAACTACCTGTCGGTATAAAATTTTTAAAAAATAACCAATGACGTCGGAATAATGTAATAAGGGGGGATTAAGTAAGAGACTTCTACTACAACATAAAAAAGTTAGGCAACATCGAAAAGAATTAGGTAATTTATCTACATGTTTGGAGACACCCTTTCCGAGTAAAATTTATATCTTTTAAGTTTTTTTCTTATATAAAAACTTTGGCAAGTAAGTATTATTTCAAGAAATATTCTCTAAAACTTTAAGAAAAGTATTAAGTTGAGTATGTTTATTTGAATTCAGAAATAGAATGTCTAACAGATTAACTATAAAAAAATATGAATCCAAATAGAAAATTAAGGTAGTTTATTGTTAAACTAGATATGTAAAAAATACAGTACGTGACAGTTTCAGCAACTTTTAAAGCTTTTAATTGTAATTTTTTTAATAGTGAAGTTACAGACAGGGATGTTTTTTTATAAAAGATGCGCCATATCTACCAACAATAATTCTATGGAACATAAAACTTTTTCTTTTCAAAAGTCGTAATCGTATGAAAATAAAGTAAATTTGGCCTTTCTGTCAAATTTAAATCAATATAACATTTTTGTTAGCAAAACCGTAGATATTTGTTTATAAAAAATGCATTATTTGCAATATTAACTAAACATAAATGCGAAAACAAGTAGTATTCAGAACAAGTAGTGTTATTTTTAACTTAAATTTAAAAAATCATCCGAGACAAACAATAATAACACGTCGGTCTACATTAATTTTCCCAACTATTAGCAATAACCACGTTTTATCTAATTGTTATGCCAACCTTGGCAGAGACGACGACACCGTGAATCATGAAGTTGTCATTTATGGAAGCATGTAGGTGTATGTACAAATTGGGATTATTATATTTATAAAGCAAATGCGTACATCCGAAAGTGCAACGGCTTATTTAACTAGTTAATATGTACTTAAAAAATAAAAATTATAACTTCGGGCTCTTTAAATAGATATCGTGTTGCAACACTGATACATCGGTATTTATTTACAAATGTGACAGTCATAATAATTGTTCATGTTTATTATTGCTTGAAATGAACACGTGTATTTGTATAAACCTGATATATGTTCTTCGAAAAATATTGTGATAAAATTACCTTAGATAGCAATAACAAGATTATTAATCAGAAAAAAACCCTGAGGAAACCAATATTTAATACATAAGCGTATCATTCTTCCAAGTTCATTTGAAATTTATATTAATGTAACTTGAAAAAATAATAAATTAGTGTCATTTTCTGTCAATTTTAAAATACGCTCAAAATGAAAATTTAATTGCTACTATCATATAAAATAATTTTTAGTATAGGATGTGTTACATAGGGTTGACAACATGTCTCATAATGATTTAATTTGATTTGATAAAAAAAATATTTACCTATTCTTCTCTGAAAACATTTGGTAGAACTCTGGCATAGTATGGACGAAGATAGATTATATTATTGGTCATGCAGATCAGTTGAAGTGATAGTGTAGCGGTTAAGAATTATTTTCACGAATCTTTTAAACTGTCCTTATTAAACCCCTAATAAATAAAAAATAATAATACAGATAACTAGATCGTTAATAAGTATCAATATTTGTCCTATGTCTTATTTATGACCCGATAGGTTGATATTAGGAATTCGTATAGTTTTATTGCTTATATTTTTTTAAAAGTAGCTTTATATTCAAACATTAAACATATTTACGACCTCTGTGAACATATGCAAAAAGCGTTCACCTTTTTGAGACTTTTAATTTCAAATTAGTCTTTTCAGATAACAGCACTTTTCAAAACGGTGATTTATAGTCCTCCTTACGAGATTATGAAACAAGAAAATGTATCCCCGTTACTTAAAATATTTTATTTGAACGCCAATAGGATTTTTGCGACGTGCACATACTTCTTCCCTTCACCGACCTATTAAAATTGTTATCGGCAATAGGTACCATTATTTAGTGCATGTTCTGTTAACGAACTTTCATTTTGTTACTGGAATTATTTTATTCAGAGCAAGTTTAGAAAACATATTGAAAATTTATATGAACTTTTTTATGGAGCTGTAAGAAGTTTATTTTCTGCTGAATTGCCCTTTACGCTATGGCCACTTATAGTCGGTTCGTAGTTGGTAGGTAAAAAGTAATTATTAAGTGCGGATATTACAATTTGGGTCGGTATTAGGAATATTTACAGTTTTTGCCTTTAAAATATTAATTTAGGTTAGATACTATTTATTTTAGGAATTTATATTTTTAGATTTCCATCAGAAACTATTTATCTTACGAATTTCCGAAATTTTTCCGTGATTTTTGATAGACTGTATTTAGGTGAAAAATGGTCGTATCGGGTATTAAAAAAAAGCATTTTGAAGCTCTAAGATTCTAGTTCTTAGATCTTTCGGTCGAAATTTTTTAGGAGCTACGGTTATATTCTAGGAAATAGCGCGACAAAAAAATTTTGCAAATTTTTTTTTTTCTGAGTGCACGGACTTGGAAACATTTTTTTCAGTTAAGCCATTCCATGGACCAGATAGCTTATTGATTCAGCTTCAATTTAATTTTTTTTAAATTTCGATACAATCATTTTTCATCAAAATATCGGCGACAAATGGTCGTACAGAAAATTGAAGGGCAGTTTCGAAAACTGGAATAAATTTCCTATAACATGATGCCGCAACTTTTCGGAAAAATTTTTTTTTCATCTTTTACACGAATTTAAAAAACAGGAAAATATGGTAATTTATGGTATTTTAGAAAATTAACGGCTAAATTAGAAATATTCACGAAATGACTAACGTTATGCATGACTTTTACAGTTCGATATACCCAGAAGAACTCTGTGAAGTTTCATCTCGATCTAGCGAACCGTTTCTTTGTTTCAAACAGTCAACCAAACAAAGAAACGGTTCGCTATATCGAGATGAAACTTCACAGCATTCTTCTGGGTATGTATATAGAACTGTAAAAGTCGTGCTTAACATTAGTCATTTCGTAAATATTTCTAATTTAGCAGTCAATTTTCTAAAAAACCATAAATTACCCTTTATTCCTGTTTCTTAAAATTCGTGTAAAAGATGAAAAAAATTTTTTTTCCGAAAAGTTGCGGCAGTATGTTATAGGAAATTTATTCCAGTTTTCGAAACTGCATCCTTCAAATTTCTGTACGACCATTTGTCGCCGAGATATCGATGATTGAAGACAAAGGGATCCTTTTCCATTAAAAGTCCGATATTTCAATGAAAAATGGTTGTATCGAAATTTAAAAAAAAAATAAATTGAACCTGAATAAACAAGCTATCTGGTCCATGCAATGGCTTAACTGAAAAAAAAAATTCCAAGTCCGTGGACGCAGAAGAAAAAAAAATTAGCAAAATTTCTTTGTCGCGCTATTTCCTAGAATTGCATTATAACCGTAGCTCCTAAAAAATTTCGACCGAAAGATCTAAAAATCTTAGAGCTTCAACATGCTTTTTTTTAATTCTAGATACGACCATTTTTCACGTAAATACAGTCTGTCAAAAATCACGGAAAAATTTAGGAAATTCTTTTGACCCTTTAATTGTTTGCATTAGTGTATTAATATTGAAAAAGAAACATAGAATATGCTTAAGAGTGTCGTTAATTAATTACCTTAATAATCGTCATTAATTATCTTAATTAGTTATTAAAATTAGTTTTTCAGTTATTTTACAAAAACCTTAATACTCCAAAAGATGACAGATTCTACAATAGGAAGCTAATATAAACGGTGTCCCAAAATTCACGAAAGAACTAATTTTGATAGAAAACACAGGTTTTTAATTAAAAATTGTAATTTTTTATTGATTCATAAAGTATACAGTCCCTATATGGTTATGTATGGAATAGCAAAGTCCAAAATCCGCACCAAACAGTGAAACGTTGTGGATGCATTAGTTTCTCAACGATCAGTCGTGGATTTTCTGAACCCCAAATGCGACAATTTTGTCGATTAACGAAGCTATCAAGATGAAAATGGGCCTCATTGCTAAAGACGATTTTGTTCGAAAAATCAACATCCACTTTTTCCATAGTGCATTCAACGAACTCTCTTCTCTCTGTGTAGTTAGTAGGCTTCAGTTCTTGAGCCAATTGAACTATGTAAGCATGACGAGATAAATCTTTCGTGATAATATGCTTCTCGAAATGTCCAATTCTTGAACACGGTACCGAATTGGTGTTTCTGGATTCTTAGCAACACTCTCACGATTTGCTTCGATGTGTTGTATTGAACAACTTATTGACGGACGACCAGAGTGTTTAATATCACTAATTGATCCAATCCCTTCAATTTTTCAATTAATCTCTTCAAAGTTGATGAAGTTAATCACTCTTCCCACTATGTTTTGTACAGAAATTGCGAACTGTAGCTGTCAAACTTACATTATTTTTAAAATATTACTCAACAATGAAAATATATTATTTTAAAATATTACTCAACAATAAAAACGCCTGGTTCTTTCATGTAGCGCTTTATTTTTAATAACCCTGAACCGTCAGCTGTCTTCTTTTTTAGTTGGCAACTTTTTACGAAATGGCGAAAAATTCAAATCTTGCTTGAATTTTGGGACACTCGATAGATATAGGGGAAGTGAGACAACAATGTTATGAAGGAAACAGTTTTACATCTCTGGACTTTATTATTTACATACATTTCATTTGTGACAGCGGTTTGAGTACGTATAGTATAATAGTAATACTATAAGTATAGGATAAGCAAATGTTTGTGGAGGAATCAAATTTAAATTAAAAAAAAATTTTTTTCCCGTATAAAAGTAAATATTTTGCTTCTTCTTATTCAAAGTACTGCAATATTGCTGCTAGTATGTCACATCATATGGCAGTAGCATGACCTATATCAGTCAGATATAATTTTGATTTAATTCTTGGTAGGGAACAGTGTTACAGCAAGAGCGAATGAACAGTATTGTAGCAAAACTGTCCCCTTGCCAATATAACAGTGTTACTTGTTGCAGTTTTATAGTCTTTTTTTTCCTTTTTACTTTGCAATATTATATTATAATTGTATTTGTACGATTAAATGAATAAAATTAAATTAACTTGAGTTTGTAACACTGAATAAGTCTCATTGTAACACCGTTCCCTTTCAGGAAACAATGTTCCAGCTATTTTTTATTAGCACTTTGATAGGACCACGTATTTGTTCTGAAATATGCACATTCCAAAGTATCTACAACAGGCCCCATAATTTTTATTTCTGACATCACCAAGATGAAAGAGAAAGAAAAAATATAACACGTTCCCTATAGCATTTTTAACAAGGTGTCTAATGAATTAGAAATATAGAGATTGTTCCATTTACAATAAAAACAGTTGAGCTTAACGAACAAATCAACCAACAGATTCCAAAATATTTTAGGAATGTCCATTTTGTTCTTTCCATTTCACTACACGTAAATTTTTGTATTAAATATTTAATTAATAAAAACATAGCTAACAAGGAATCTGATAGAATAATAATAATATAATATAATATTTTTAAATATCTAGGCAAGTACCTACTTCAAATTTCACACGTAAATACGATGATTTTTCGAGTTGTTGTACCGTGGCCTATGTAAAATACATCATGCCTGGAAAAACACAGATATTGAAGTCTAAGCTGCTTGTTTCCAGTACCAAAGGTTTGTTTTTTATAACAAATTGCCACGGAATTCCTCACATATCAAATAATGAAAATATCGAACAACAAATTCTCTACAAACGGAAGTGGAATAATTTTCTCATTACAGTAATCAAGGCTACGCTAATAATATAAAATGTATTGCACCTACCTCCAGTTTTTTCTTCATTTCATAGGTAAATTAAAATATTCGTTACATATAAAGCGTTAAATCTAAAAAATTAGTCAGGCAGTTAAAAAAATAGAAGATACAGAAAAAAGTTTTTCCAAATATAGAAAACAGGTATATTTCACACTGAAAATTAGAAAAACAATTATATATTAAAAAAATTATAAATTATATTTTGTCCTAAAAGGATCAGATAAATGACATGTTTTTGCATTTATCATGGAGATATTTTTGATTAGTGAAATATAAGTGTAGGTATATAAATAAAAACATTTTTTTTAATGTAAAAATTATTTAATTAAAAATCCATTACTTCTTTTCAGTATTATACAAATTAAATGCCTAAACTATTATTAAATCAATAGACATCGGAAACTTTGTGGCAACTATCAAATAAATAAACAGTAGATTTTTATATAATTTATGTTATGCTAGTAGGCGGCAATACGCATTATAATAGCAGAAATAGGCTACATCTATGTCATACACTCGACCAAGCAAAACGTCAACTCAGTCACACTTGCACAAACGATCATGAAATACACGGCCAACGCCCCTCAGAAAAAAAAACCTGGATTGTTCACCGGTACGCCAGGTCGACAGAGCAGGCATTAGGGTACCGCCAGATACGTATCGAATAAACTGATCGATGCGAAGCTGCAGATCAGAGGCAAACGGTAGTGGCATTACTAAAATGTGAAGTACTTAATTGATGACTCACCGCCATTAGTAAAAATTGGATATATTAAAAACTTCGACTATTTTAGATATGCGCCGGTGGTCTCGGTATATATTGAACAGTCAATTTCGTTTTTGAAATGCCCGAGACGATTAACCGCTGAACACTTAGGACACTTGTTAATCATTTTCTACAATCGCTTTCCATATGAATTAGAAATTATTATTTTGTTAACATTTACTGGTACTTATTATTACGTACTACACCTATATATTTTATGGTAAGTTCCATGTGAAGCGTTTAGTGTAGAAAAGTAGGCACAGCCCCTTTTTCGTTTCATGTTATTATAATGTAAAGAGTGCAGTTATAAGAAGGCAACGGTTGTGTCACTTTTTGTTTGAATAAAATTAAATACATAAAAGGAAACCCGGCCTACAACCAACCCTGTGCCACAGTGTGAGATCTTTATGGAGATATATCGAAAAAATATTATATAACAGCTTATATCTCAATAATTTTCAGAACAACCTCAATCTTTATTCATTCTAACATTGCCATGGTCCAAATTAATACACTATTTTAAGAATTGGTAATAATACCCACATTAAATACAAAGCAATACACCATCGAATATACCTTAATTACCTAGATCATTTTACATGATTTTTAATGAAAATATAGTGTAATGGTTATTTAACGATCAATAAATTGACCTACTTAATTCTACAGGGTGTCCTAGTTTTAATATAACAAACTTCAAGTGTGTAAAGAAAGAAAACCAAGAATAATGGTATCATGTCTTGTAAACTTACTTCGAACCCTTACTATTTTCAAGAAAACAGGGTGTTAAAAGTTCCCAAACATAATAGATATTTGGAATAAATTTGGTGTACGTTATACTGTGTATTTTTTCATAAAATATCGACACAACTCTTGACCAATGGCGGAGATAATGGGAAACACCGTCATTAAGAACGATACTGAATAATTTGTAGGTAAATTTAAGTTATTTGATGCCCATCGTATTTCAAAGAAACAATCATTTTCAAGTTAATTTTTCAGTAAGCTTGTGATCTTGAATAGAAAGAAAATAACTCTAAAACTGTTTAACAAAAAAATATTTACCGGAATTTTTTGTTGTATTTACAATTTCAAATACAACGTATTCATTAGCATAAAGAACAATGGTGTAGAAATTTCAAATTTTCTAAAGAGTCGTAAGGGCAAATCACTGAATTTTCCGGAGTTTTACGAACAGTTTTAGAATCATTTTCGATGCGTTTATTTAACTGTAACTTATTGAAGATTTAAAAAATAATAACAATAACACAGGCAGGTTTTGTTTGTCCAGTAAAATGGAGATTTTTTTTCTTTGAATACGATTGGGAATCAAATGTACAAAATATTCAGTGACGTCGAAATTTTTTTCTTCTTGATGGTATATTCGCCACTGGTTGAGCAACAGTCTTGATATTACAGTATTTTATAGAAACTAGGCCCAATATAACGTAGGTACACCAAATTTAATTCAGATGGCTCTATTATTTCACAGAACTTTTACAGTATCTAAAACATATTTTTGGGAACCTTTAACACCGAAAATGGTTGAGATTCCGAAGTAAATTTTTGGTTGTTCTATGCGTTTGAAATGAAATATGCTAGATTGAAACTGGGACACCCTGTATGAGGATAAAACAAAACCCGCTCCAGTATATCAACTAATAAACGGTTAATAAACTGAACAATTAGAGCTAGCTCTAATTTTAGTGATATCTATTGATGTTTCATACATTTTATCGTATTTACCAAACACATAATATATCGCCGTTTGATACATGAATACCTTTGATCTCTTCAATAGCGGTGGGTATACATATTAAACTGTTAATTAATTATGAATATAGTATATCAAACCTTTGTTAGATGTTTGGTAGTAAAAAGAAATACCTGTGCAACTGAGCAAAACCTAATATTAAAAAAAAATCAAATTCTCCCAAAATATTGTGTACACGGTTCAATCTAGAAAAAAATATATGAAACAACATTGCTTTAAATATTAGGACAAGTTACCCAAAGTGCACATTTATAATTTTTTCTTTTAATTTACCAAACTAATAAAAAAATACATACTTGTGCGTCTTGACATACGTGTACCTTCAACTTTAATCAAATTATCAACCTCTTTAAGTTAGTTTTTGATAGTGAATGATACTACGCAGTATACCATTTAGAACAATGCAATAACTACATTTATCAAGTTACAATCAATGGTCATAAAAAATTCAGGACATAGACACTATTAACTGTTTTTATATGACTCACAATACATTTGATTAAATTATTAATTAAACATTAGTACCTATGGTGAGGTGTCATTATGCCATTATAAAATATTAATAAACCAAGTTCAATGAATTTATTTGAGTGCCAACTTTAATGTAAGAAATAGAAGAAATATCTAGCTCGAAGGGCCCATAAATACTGTTACATGATTTAGTTTCGAATAGACCGCATGATAAAATGAAATAACCCTACAGACTCATCAATAAATACTTATGGTTATTGAAGCGGCGTAACCATTGTAGATATTTCTGTATTATTGGAACATGGCAATTTCATAACGGAACTCCTAAAATAGACTTCCAGATTAGTAACTAATTTCGATACTACGCTTAGTCAGGAAATTTAATGCTGAATGCAAATAATCTCACGGGTAGGGAAGTTCAATTATTATTTTGCACTAATGGGGCCATTCCAATTTAGTATATCTTGGAAACTGACTTTAAACTGAAACAAGATCGAAGCATTTAAAAATGTTTCAACCTGCTTGTTTTCGTTCTTTGTTTTGCAAATGGAAACATATTATTGATTTTTAAATATGAAATAGATACCACTACTATTGCGCATTTGCTTCAATTTAACCAAACAAAATTTCTCCAAATATCCATTTGGAATAATCACATCTCCATATCTAGAATTAATTATATACAGTCCGTACAATATTTTTAAGATAGAATTCCCAGAAAATTATTGGAAATACTGTAACAATTGAAAATTTCCGCCAATGTCTTTCTACCTCGGGTGTCGAATGCGGTTAATTCCAAGAAAGTGACGCAGGGGTCTTCTTAGAATTCTATCTCACCAAATGTGGGGGTGTGTTTTGAGAAAATCGAGCAGAAGGTTTGTTTTTATAAACTTATTTCCCACTTTGAGAAAGGATAATATTTGCAGTACAAGAAATAATATACAGGGAGTCCCGAAAAGACCTGAACTCTCCGATAACTTGTAGGTTATAAAGAAACCAATATGCTGATGACTCTAGATTCGACCTTGAACTTGAAGTTGCAAGGACAAACCAAATATGTTCCTTGTAAATTATTTTCAGTTTAAACTCATTTTTATTATACCTAATAGTAATGTGGAGGAACATATTACGAACAAAATTTTTGGAATTTTGAATGGTAAATTAGATGGTGACCTTGGATTTGGCCTTCACATCAATTTACAAGGTCAGACCAAGGTCAACATAAAAATCATCCACATTATGATTTCAATTGAACATTGTTAATTTAGTTGGAACCTAAATATTCATAAAATATTCTCTCACATATTCTTACAATCTTGTCACTAACTATTTGGAAGAGTTAATGTGCTTCTAGTTTATTTCTTTTGATTCATAATAGCTTTTCATTATCTATCCAAACGAAAAAAAAATATAGTTTTTGCTTGAAACATTTTCTTCCGCAATTCAATATTGTTGAATTATTAAGAGGAAAATAATTTGGCGCTCTATCTATTTCCGGTATAAAAATAGGGTGTTCTATTTAATATTTTCAAATTGATTTTGGTTTGACCGTAAAACTTACGGTTAAGGTCAAATGAAGGGCCACTAGCATACTTATTTGTCTTGACAACCTATAACTCTTATCTGAAACTTTTTCTGATACAAGTCAATCCTGAAAAGTTATTGGAGAAATCAAGTCCTTTTTGGGACACTATGTATGTATTATCATAATCATTATACATGATTCGATTTTTTAATATCGACAAAAATAATAGGTACTATAACGATCATGAAATCTATTTATGTTTATATGGGTAAAAGGAAAACTGTTTCAATTTATAAACTTTATTTCCAATACGAATTATACGGAAAAAAGAAATAAGGATCGTTTAAACATTTATTTTGTTAGGTTCGAAAAATCCTCTGTACCTATATCTAAAACCAATCAAGTTAACCAGGATTTGCTTGTACGTATCACTAACTGGACCACTGAACTGTAGGAACAGATCGTTATTTGAAAATACATTTACGTTTTCTCTCAAAGCTCGCTCCAATCTAGCAAAACAAACGTTTAATGAGCCGAGAATATGACACTCAGGATACCTTTCCCATTACATGTGGACAACCCTTTTTGCGTTTCTCTGAAACTCACCGTAAATCAACAGAATATCAATTTCTTCGTTATATGTATGTGGGTTTTGCCGGCTTTGTCATAAATACATAAAATACTGCAAAATTTTTAAATATTTTAATACTCACTATCAACTTAAACATATAAGGTGCGTTCCAAAGTAAACATGATTTTTTAAAAATAGGAACAACAAAAAGTTTTTTAGGTAAAACCGATTTATTTTATTCAAAATGCCTGCTGAATTAGTGTTTTAGATCGCTGGTTGGGATGTCCTACAGGATGTCGGTACAAGCTCTTTGGATGGCGTCTACGTCCACAAAACGTTTTCCTTTCATCGGCAAATGCATTTTCCCGAAAAGGTAAAAGTAGGACGGTACCAATTCAGGCGAATACGGGGACTTCTTGAGTTAAAATGCGATTTTGAGTAAAAAAAATCGGTCACAAGTGTCGATCCAAACGAGATTTTTTGGGTTTTGCCTCACTCTGGCGTCTTCCATTCGGCACTTTCGTCACCAGTCACAATGTTGTGTGGGAAAAACCGTGTACACACTCTTCGGTAGCCCAAATGTTCGGCCAAAATGCGATAAATTGATATTTTGGAGATGCTCAATTCCAATTATATGAATTTCAATGAAGATTTTGGCTAATTCACGCAGTTTTGATGGAATCTGATCACGGATTTCGGTTGACAAACATGTTGCTCTTCATTTATGTCCTCACGATCGTTTTTAAACGCGTATACAAATTATGAACTCTGTCACGGAATAAACAATCACCATAAACTTGCTTCATCAATTGAAACGTTTCAGTAAAAGTTTTATCAAGTTTAAAACAAAACTTAATATCACCTCTTTGTTCAATGCTCATTTTTGTAGCGATGACACAAACATACTGTCACTTCAGACGCAATAACTCCGCTTCTTCCAAATTCATCCAAATGCCATGAAATTTTGATAGTACATCAGTGAAGGATCTACCTTGCTGATTCATGACCAATAGATGGCCTCACTAGAAATACCTACTTTTGAAAAGTCCTATTTACTTTGGAACGCACCTTGTACATTTGACACTTGAAGAGACAACTAAAGTTTTAAAACAAATAAGATTTGTCAGTATATTTCCAATGAATACTTGTCCAATTTACATTTAATCCTACTTTTTGTGTCTATTTTTCGAAGAATATTTGTACATAATTTCTAACTGGATGGAGCGGGAGATGAAGGCAGCAAAAAAATAACAGAAAAAATACATACCTTTGGTAACATTTTCCTAAAAAAAACATTTATAGCGTTTTTTTGTTTTCGTCTTGTTTATTAGTAAAAAGCCGATAGGTTTGATACACCCTTTACATTCAATATAATTCAATTTTTTCTCTAAAAAACTCTATACCAATTTTTCAAAAGATGGAATGTCGAGGAGAGAACTTAAATACTAATATATACAGAGTGTTTCACTTAAAGTCAGAACACCTCCATATGAAGTTGGCTGATTTCCAAAATTCTTTTTATGTGGTAGTACTCAAAAAGGCCTACTTTTTGATTTTATATTTTTTGACATGTGATCTTTTCTACGGCCTACTATCATTAAGACCCTTAGAAATTAAAAAACATATTAAGCATTTTTAAGAAAGAAATGGATAGCATTTTCGATTTGATCACTCCTCAAAACCCTAAATACAAAGTGTCATTATTATAGCTTTTATAGTGTTCACAAAATAGGTTCAAACTTCGAAAAATTTCACTCATTGGAGTGTCCTGTATTAACAGTGGATAATATGTTTAAGGTATTTTTTCATCATTTTAAATAATTTTTCCATGCTGTTTCATACAGGGTGCTCACAATAAGACAGCCAAATTATATATATTTTTTATTATACTAGAAATGACTTTCACAACAAAATAAAATTTATATATTACTGTTTGCTATTAGTCCACTGCTCAATTCGTCTCCTCCTATTTCTAATAACTCTGCTCAACTGGTGTGGTGTTATTTGTCGACACGCTGGTCTAATTCTATTAAATAAATCTTCTGGTCTTATTTAATACACTTTAGTTTTCAAAGTTCCCCATAAAAAGAAATCAAGAGGCGTCAAGTATAGATCTCTTGACGGCCACTCAAGTAACGGACTGTTGCGACCTATCCACTTTCTCGGGAAATTCTCATTGAACCAATGACTTTATTACCGCATGATGAATAGATGCTCCATCTAGTTGAAGGTAGAGTTCTGTCTTACATGAAGAGGAAGTGCATGCACTGAATCCCAGAAATCATTATTTAAAAAATTCAAAAAAATCTCTGCGTTTAGATTAACGTTAAAATAGAAGGGCCCGATGATTCGATCATATAAAATCCCACAAAACACATTAACTTTTTTAATTAAAATATATGTAATAGAATTAGACAAGCATGTCGGCAAATAACACTACATCGGTTGAGGAGAGTTATTAGAAATAAGAGGAGACGAATTGAAAAGTTCATACAAAATGGTGGTGGGCAAATAGAAAGCAGGAATATTTAAATATTATTTCGTTGTGAAACTCATTTCTGGTACAATAAAAAAAAATATATAATTTGGCTATCATATTGTGAGCATCCTGTATGAGTGAAATCAATAAAATTGCATAGGGTTAATAAAATTATGGAAAAATATCTTGAAAATATTTCCCACTGTTAATACAAGATACTCTGCAATGAGTGAATTTTTTCACCTATTTTGTGAACACCCTGTAAAAGTTATAATAATGAATCTTTATATTTAGGGTTTTGAGGTGTGATCAAATCGAAAAAGCTATACACTTCATTCTTAAAAAAATACCTAATATGTTTTTTTAATTTTTGACGGTCTTTTATTAATGATAGCAGGCCATAGAAAAGATCACATGTCAAAAAATAAAATATCAAAAAGTAGACCTTTTTGGGTACTATCTCATAAAAAAAAGAATTTTGGAAATCGGCCAACGCCATCCTAAATACGGAGGTGTTCTGACAAGTGAAACACACTGTATTAATAGAAAATAATTTAAAATAATATAAAGAGGACATCATGTATTATTGCAAATTTAAATTATATGGGAATGACAATAGAAGACTTGTTTAAATTATCTTCATTCTTGATACAGCACACAAGGAAAGTAGAGATTAGGCGAAGCCTTGACTCTTTCCTGTCGACATAACAACTTTCATGCCAGGCGTCAATAAGCGAGACATTTGCAAATGTAATTTGCGAATCGTTCAAGAACATGAAATCGCTCTTGTATTCCATTATCTGAAACTCCAGACTCTCCTGATTAATAAATAGGTTCTGACACCAATATGATATATCTAAGACTTGTAGATACTTAAATAACTGTAAAACCGAATGTAAAATATCTATTATTAGATAGTGAACTCCCTTCACATCATTATCAAACATTTAAAAAAATTAAGACTAAATTCATACAGGATTATTTATATACATTACAATTGAATAGACACGGCTAACGGGAAATCCCCGAAGTTAAAATTGGGAACTGAACTAATCATGCTTAATTTTGTTCTTTTTCAATACAAATGATGTCAGAGTTTTTAAAAAAATACTTTATTTTAAATAAATTTTAAAAATCCTAAATAATAGGTAGCTACGTATTTTTAAAAATCAATAATGTTTTTATTCTTAGATTTTCATTGATCAATCGAAATTTTCAGCAGTTATGTATGTATTTTATGGAGATAAATTCAGAAATAGTATTAATTTTGTGTTCATTGGCAGTGGGTGCTAGTTAGGTACATCTTATTGAAGGAACAAAGGAGATCTAAACTTTTTGTTCGTCAGAGTAGAAAGTGGAATACTAGTTGGTAGTTAAAAAGAAGAAAAAAAAAACATCATTTCAAGATAGAGAGATTTTAATTTATTTGAAACGTATTTGGTTACATTTTTTATTAACAATAAGTTTTTTAACATCAAAACTCTTAGTTGCAAACAACTTCAAAATGGATATTGAAGCTTCAAGTTTGTAGTTTTCGAATCTAGAGGTTAAAATTTTTTAGCATCTGCGGTTTTTGAGTAAGTAATCATAAGGAAATCCACGAAAAAAAATCCAAATTTTTATTTGTCTTTAAAAAAAATCTGTGGATTACAATAATTTTTTAAATGTCAATTTAAAAATTAATTAAAAAAAATTGATATGCCCCCCCCTCTCCCAAATGGATCGCTGTATTTCATTCCACAAATCTTGAATTTTTACCGAGTTTTACAAAGTTTTACTCGTTTAGGTACATAAGTTTTCTTAAAAAAGAACAGTTTTTTTTATCACTCATCTGTACGATCATTATTTCCCGAGTATCTAGCTGATTGCCAAGTCAAAAATGATTTTTTTTTTGCTTTGATTGACGATAACTCAGCGACAAATAAACGTACAAAGCTCCGGAACCGCTCAAATTGAAGAGAATTAAATTATCTAAAGGAGCTTTATAATGAAATTACCAAAAAAATTTTTTGAAGTTCATAGGCCTTTCTAAATAGAGCAAAAATTTACAAAATTTTTTTCCGTTGATTTTCTTATGATTGCTCAAAAATCGCTGATGCAAAAAAAAATTAGCTGAAAACTAGAAACATGGAACTTCAATTTCCTTTTATTTTATTATGTTTACGACCATTTCCCTCCAAGTTACAGTCTTTGAAAATCACCCAAAAATTTGGCACTTTTTAATATCCTTTAATTTTTGTGTCTAGTGGATAAAAAAAATCTAAAATGCTATTCTGAAGCGACATTGTCACAAGTGTAGTTATTATTAGGTTAACGAAAATTGTTTTTTTTTAACCTAATCAATATTTGCCCTAGTTACCAAATTATTTTTTTAAAAGCATACATTCTATTATTCTTATACAACACTTTTGACGCTGTCGTTTTAAAATGTCATATTTTGTATCTGATATAGATTTTTTAGAAAAAATGTGTTAATACCATACAATAACGTAAAAATAAAATAAATGTTACTAGAACTTTATAAAATTAAATTTTTTCTTGTTCCTAAATTAATCTGCATTTTATTCTAAATCTTATATTACTGGTTAATGCCCGTATTTAATATAGCGTGTAACAAAAAAAAAAAAAAAAATTCGTAAACTTTTGAGGACTCAACTATTTACCATTTTTATAAAAATTAAGCAAATTTTTATTATCTTTAGGTCAATTACTGACAAAAAGAATTAAAAACTACGTTGCCGTAATTTAAATTTATAGTAGGATCATATTCGATGCAAAGTAATAAATCATTGCCTGTCAAGGGAACCAATGAAGTACGTTTTTAAGGGTTTTACAAATTGAATAATTTCTTTATACATTATGAGGGGACGAGGGCATCAGTTCAGGTCTGGCACCCTTGTTCCTACAAAAATTCCTTTATTCTCATAAACTATTTATTTTAAATGTAATTTATTATAAATCCAATTTGTTTCCTAAATTCCACATATGTACTACATTTTACCTCTGTACGCGCCACTGTTTACTTATTTTTTGGAAGCGCTCTCTAATTGACGGCAAAGCTCGCCAGGTTAGTATTTGACGTATAACCGACCAGTTCGTACACTCGATGCACCTAGGCGACTACAGCTACTACCAGAACACAGTGCGTATGCAGCGGTATTTCAGATTTTACATTGAATTTCATTTTAAATTTGAAATGATTTATCTTACGCCTCCTAATGATGATGACACGATTTTCCTTTGATAAAAGACCGACAACTTTTTGCTCTACTTTGCATCGAATACGATCCTACTATAATAACTTAAAGACAGTTGCATCAGACTGATTTTTTTTTCGTTCTGTTTAGTATTTGGCGTCAGTTATGTTGTTCATATAAATGTTATAAAGAGATGAATAGAAAAATATTGATATAAATTACTCTTCAAATACGTAATTCGTTTTTAGAAGCTAATAGACATTTAGCTTTTAAAAGTCCATTAAATCCAGTTAGTGGTTTATTTATACTGCTCTTTATGACTTCTTATTAGTTTAAGTTCAGATCACTTCATTCATGTCGTCATAAAACTTAATTTACCACTTGTATTAATTTCTAACTCAAAATTAAGAGAATAAAAATATATTTAACAAAACAAAATGAAATCATCATTTGCTGTTCTATATGCAATACTATTTGAAGGTTAAATTAGATTAGAAAAAAACTTTTTACTCATTTAGATACGTACAGAAATTATTGCTATACCCACAGATATAACATATAATATTTAGTAGCAATAATCATAGAGGTCAATATTATCGACTATTCCTTGGGACTCAGTAAATAGGATAATATAAATGGTTAGCGGAAATTGTGGTTTCCTCTTCAGAAGAGATGCAAATTTGCTATAATTGAAAATATCCCGAGATTCCACGCTTCATAAATAAATTACCTTGCTGGCGTTTAAAAAATATATATTTACGATTACAGAAACGTAGAGGACGTTCAGGAAAAAGAATACATTAATTTTAGATCTCCATAACAAATGTTAATAATAATGAAAGCTTTGATGTTTGTTATTAATAACATTTTAATTAATTTATATACAATGTTTATACGGTTAACAGAAAGCATTTTACAGTTACTAGAAATAAAAGATGAACGTAATACGAATTCCACTTTCCCTGGACATATCACAAACAAATAGAAACACCGCTACTGTAACAGTATACAATGTAATATTTTACGTTTTCATATGAGGTACATGCAATGGTATCTGCTTCATATGACCTTTCTATTATTTACTTTGTGTCTCTGATTAATAACAAATGTAATCTCAAACTAGTTTCAGCGTTTCATTTTGTGATCTTATTTAAGTTCTTCTAGCCTTTCGTTACACGTAAATGATTAGGACCATCGAATAGCATGTAAAGAACATCCAAAAATTTTTTCAAAGCTCCCATTATGTCTCAAATAAGCATCAAGACAGAATAGCATAGAGGTATTGCATGTTCTTACCTATACTGAGAAAATACGCAGAAGTGGGATAAACCTAACCTTAAATTAGTTTTAGAGTTTTGTAAAGCCAATGGTGGTTACTGTTAAAGATTGGCAAACCTCAGCTATCCGCGAGATACCCACCTGCAGACCTTCTGTATAAGCATAACATTGCAATGGTCTGCATACCAATGTTAACCGTTCGGCAGACAGAGGATTCACTCTCAATAAAAGGAAGCTTATTTTTATTTAAGTTTCGTAATTAATATTCCACAATTATAGCAGAAAGTATCCAGACAATTTACTAACAACTTTTGAAAAAGCTGGCAGTATGAGAAACGAAACATCAAATGAAACTAAACCAAACGATAACACCCACGAGAAATAACTTTAATGGAATCTGATTAATTAAAAAAATATAGTTTGTCTTTTATTAAAAGTTTATACAATTTAAAATAGTCGTTATCATTTTCATTATTATTCTTTTTAATTGCTGTTGCTGCCCTTCATTTCGTCAGACTCTTTCCGTGTCATGTCAATGAATTGCCAAATTGTAATCAAAACTTTATAATTGGATCCCTGTGAGATTCACGATAAATTTGCAGTTTCCAACTATCCTACGTGTACGTGTACCGTGCTGAACTGTTTCTAGGCATGGTTGATTCTACAAACTGACTCGTAGTGATAAAATGTATATGGAAGTAAAAGTAAATTGCAATAATTTCGCGGTTTTCGCGGTGACCAGAAACCACAACGTTATTCAATACATCGAATATCGTTATCGGTATCATATATTTTAATTACAGTAAATAATTGGAACTGTGAGAAAGTACTAATTTGGTACAGATAATAAAGGGTGTTCCAAATGTGACGCTGAATTTGAATTGGGCGCCATTTTCATTTCGAAGAGTTGGCAGCATTGTGTAGGGTTACACGTTGTAGTAAACACGTTGCGGTTAGACAAAATGGAGCGCTATACGACCGATGAGAGAGTGAAGATCGTCAATAGACATTACAAGTACGGAGTGTGTGTAGCTGAGACTGTGTGCAAATTACGTGGTTGAAGGAACGCCCCGAATGAAACAAGTGTGAACAAATTAGTTGCCAAATTTGAACAAACAGGTTCAGTTACAGACACTACAAAAAGAGGTCAACCTCGTACTGGCCGTTCAGCCGAAAATATTGCTACGTTAAGTAATAGTGTGGCGAAAATTCCCGTAACCTCAGTGTACCGTCAGCCACTGTAATAAACGTTTCAGCACAATGTAACAAAATATCTCCATCGATTCAAGACTCAGCTAACCCAGGAATGGAAACCAGGCGACCATTTAATGCGCGGGACATTAGTTGATTGAATGTCGGAGAATCAACCAGTGGACGGTGATTTTGCTAAGAACATCATCTTTAGCGATGAGGCGCATTTCCCAGCATTTCCATCTTCGTGGGTATATCGAGGGGTATATGAATAAGCAAAACTGTCGATTTGGAGCAGATACAATCCTCGGCTCATTCAAGAATGACCACTGTATAACAAAAGAGTGACAGTATGGTGTGGATTTTACGCTGGTGGGGTGATTGGATGATATGTGGTTCCAGCAAGATGGTGAAACTGGCACTATTCACTTGTTACGACAGCAATCTAATGGACGACTCATCTGACGTAACAGTGAACTTACTTGACCACCAAAGTCATGCAATCTTACACCATGCGACTTTTTCCTGTGGTGATTCGTAAAGTCCAAAGTTTATTCTGTTCAAATGATTATCATTCCTGAATTTAAAGCAGAAATTCGGCCGCAGGTATGTGAAAGCGTGATGCAGCATTTTCTTAAAAGAAGTCGAGTATGTCAAATGAGTTGCGTAGGACATCTGTCCGATATCCTCTTTCATATTTAATGGCAATGTGAAAACATGTGAAAATTTTTATTAATAAAATCTTTTTTCCTCATATGAAGTCCTTCTTTTGGGATACCCTTTAGTAAAAAATAAAAAAAAAAAACAATAAAAAACCAAATAAGCCTTAATTAATTGTTGCATTTTATCAATTTACAGTGAAGGATGTCATAGTTAAAAATATAACACATAATTAAGCCAATTAAAAAAGTTTTGGTAATATTTGCTCATAGATGTAAATGGTGCAGTACCTGTAGGTACAAAATGAAACCTAATCATTTTTGATATTTTGAAATTAAAATCCTTCCTCAAATTTTTACTTGATTGGCAATCTTTCAATAGATTAAAATGTAACAACCCATGATATAGCCTATACGACTCGTCGTTCTGTTTAGACCTTAATAAACTACACGTTATTTTTAATGTGCCAAATATTTCCGATTATAATAAATTTGTATTTTTTTAAGAGGAAATCACAACTTCCTTTAACTGTTTGAGTCGTCCCAGAAATTGCGTTCCAAAAATCCTCCATAACATTGACCTGTACGATTACGATCACTAAACATGTTTTGCTTATATTTATGTGTTGTGGCCATCTTCTTAATTAATCTGTTAACAAGTTTTTGTCTCAATAAACGACAGAACGTAATTGTTACCTTACTTTGCCTCTATAAAAATCGAGAGGGAAACCGCATGAGTAATTTAGTGTACATGCTTAATTGAATAATACTACGTAATATTTGAGTTATCCTTAATGATATTAGTGTATTAAGCAATTACTTACGTCACATATACAAGGTGTCTACAAGCTCTATGACAAACAGATGATAGGTGGGTTAATTTCAAACATTTTTTCTTATATGAACTTAGGTCCAATTCGTTTTTGTCTAGAAATTACAAGCATTTTAAAAAATATAATTTCATAGTTCAAAGTAGCCTGATAAATAAAAAATTATGGTTACTATAACAATAATTATTATTTGTGTCATTTTGTTTATTCATTTGACACTTAGCGCTAAATAAAAAATGCATTTATTTACAATTGAAGAGTATGCAGATATGGTCTTTGTGTAGATATGGTATTCCAATGGGAACGCTAGACAAGCTGCCCGAGAATACCAACGAAGATACCCAAATAGACATCAACCTGCCCACACAGTCTTTAGTGCATCATTTTGTAGATTTCGAGAAGGTAACCCCGCTCCAAAAAAGGCCGTTCGTCCTACTGAAGTGAATGTACAAAATGAAGAAGATAATAGATGCTGACAAGCGTTACATGTTCAGCGATTAGAATTTTGCCGCTGGTTCAATTCAACAATATGCACAAAATGATAGATTCACTTCGCTTGTCATGTGGTCTGATGAAGCGTGTTTTATAGGTCTTATAGGTTTTATAGGTTTTATGGTCATTCCATGTCAATTGTCCAACGCTCCCTTTCGACCATCTCCAATCTTCCTGAAATTTTGCACAGAAATAGCCCTGTGTCCTAAAATAAACTGGGTAAAATATTAGACTCTAATATGGTTTTGTTCACAAGTTGTAATGGGCTTTGGTCTACAAGGCCATCTCCAATGCCTCAACTTTGATTACTTGTTTTTTTTTTCAATTTGGATCAACAAAGAAAGATGAAATTTAGCTGACTAGGACAACTTTTTGTGCCAAATCCAGTGGTTCCAATAAAAAAGCAATTGTAGTCAAATCTACATTGAAAATTGGTGTCAAAGATAAAAAAAATCAGTTTCTGAAATAATTAACATACTTTGAACACAAATAACTTAAGATGCTGAAAATTAAATCAGGCAATAATTTTCCCAAGAGTAGTCTACATTAGTGTCTCTATGTGTGCTTAATTTCAAAAATTCAGGAGTTATGCTTCTGAAATTGGGGCGTTGGGACAGTTGACATGGAATGACCCAACAATGTTTCAGTGTTAACGTATGGGTAGAATTGTCAACAATAATTTACTGCCTGTACATGTTTTAAATGATCGTTTAAATGCAGATCTATATATAAATTTCTTGGAAAACAACCTTTTTGATTTCATTGATGACATAAGGCTTAATATTGTTCAAAATATGCGGTATCAGCACGAAGGTGCACCACCACAAGTAAGTGCTTGGTTAAATTTCCCGAATGAATGGATAGGTCAACAAGGTCCAATACCATGGCCACCGCGGTGGTACATATGAAGCAGCTTGTCTCCATGTCGAAATCGCTACCCGTCAGCAGTGACTTGAAACAATTTAGGATGCAGCAGATAAGAAATTATCCAAAATTCATCCGTCAAGTGACGGGAATCTTTAGTTCGCCAATGTAAGGCTTGCATTCGAGTCAAGGGTGGACATTTAGAACAATTCTCATAGTCTTAAGATATGTTAATTTGATTAGTAAAGGTTAACTAATGTTTATACTTTAAAAACAAATAATAATTATTGTTATAGCAACCATCATATTTATTCATCAGGCTACTTCTACAAAAACGCATTGGACCTATGTTCATATAAGAAAAAATGTTTGAAATTAACCCAGCCACTATCTATCAAAGTTTGTCATAGAGCTTGTAGAACACCCTGTGTAACGCGCATCATCTTCCCCCTCACACCAATATTTTCAAAGATATTAATAGTCCAGTCATAATATTTAATTCTGTGTTTAGAAAAAAATAGTTTCTAATTTGGCACAAAAAGAGGAATGAGGTAAAAATTACCAGGAAGAATGTATTTAGGTTATTGAAGCGAAATCGTGGAAGTCATTCCAACACGCATTGTTAAGTTACTTCCGAGGTTATTTCTACTGGTACCGTACTAATTCTTTAACACAAGTAACTTTACACGCGAATCGGCAACCATAAGACCGTATTTTGAGTGAATACAAAAATGCTTAGATATACGTACTCATGTCCCTTCATTGCATTGCAAATTGCATTGAAAAAATATTGTTTCTGTCCCTGTGTCTTTGTCTGTCTGTAAAAATATGTGATTTTTGCCACAAGAGTCAAAATTATTTTCAGTCATAGGTAACTTCCTACTGTGAATATGAATTAAGGGCCCCATATTTTTTAAATAGTGTTTTCCGCAAAGACAAATAATTTCAAACATTTAATAACTGAATAATCTAAAGCTTATCAAATAATAGGAATGTTATGTCATGCCACCTGAGTATTTTCAAAGACGCCGCAGTAAAACGAATAAACAGGTGCAAAAAACGATCAAACCATTAAGGTTTTAGGTACTGAAATCTACGAAAATACTATCTTTTTTATATATAATTCCACATGTAAATATTCTTATAACATTTACTTGCTTAGTCCTACATATAAAATTGTTTACTTTTATTTATAAGTACGTGAAAATAATTCTTAAAATGTGGGGTTAG
>NW_019416650.1:283403-301032 GCF_000390285.2 Anoplophora glabripennis
AAGATGCTGGGTGTATTGAATTTCACGGATAACGTACATCAGATTTCGGATGCATGGGACACCGGCCTAAGAATAGGCAGTTCAAAAATAGTGTTTTTAAGGTAAGGCCACAAAAAGAAATCACGGCGTAGTATCACATGACCTCGGTGGAAATTCATGTTCAGCATTGAGACTTATTAGTCGATTTTGGAAAACTTCCCTCAACATATTCATCGTCTCGCCTACCATATGTGCCCTTGCGCCATCTTGTTGAAAGTAAAAGTATGTAATTTCGTTTTTTTCCAGCTGGTTAACAAAAGGAGCGATAATTTCTTCTCTATACCTTTGCGCAGTAAGAGTACCATTAAAAAAAATAGGTCCATAAATCCTCCTTCGATTGAGAGCACACCAAACTCCAATTTTTTGAGCGTGTAGAGGGCCCTCGACAAAAAAGTTATCTGGTTTTTCAGAAGACCACATTCTCATATTCTGTGAGTTTACGTAACCACTTAAATGAAACCAGGCTTCATCAGAAAAAAAGGTGATATTATGAAGTTCACCGTAGTTGTTTAAAAACCATTCACAAAATACAGCCCGTCGCGGAAAATCAACTTCATGAAGTTCTTGCTGACAAGTTAAACGATAGGAGAACAAACGCAAATCTTTTTTTAACACTGTGTGGCAGGTACCGACTGATACTCCCACCATTTGTGATAAAACACGTACAGAAGTTCTTGGCGCATTTTCCATTATTTGTTGGACATTTTCTTTTAATTCTTCAGTCCGCTTTTTAGGTCGGCCGCTTCCTTCTTTTCTTGTTACACTGCCCGTTTCACGAAAAACATTAACACAACGCTGAACTGCACTTTGAAAAATTTTGTACTCAACAACGCCGGGAAATTGATTTTGAAATTCTATGAAACATTCCTCAATAGAATACTTCCATATTCCATCAATCTTGCGTCCATTTCTAAAGTAGGACTCTATGATAAACACTTTTTGTTCTTGAGAAAACACCATTTTAAACGCTTTTTAAAACGAAAATATTCAAATTGATAGCGGCGATATAGCGCTTTGACAGATGACGTTTAAGTTCATTTACTATACGCTACGCCCTACGTCCAAATTTTCAGAACCAACTTGACCACGTTTCTATTTGAACGCTCGTTATAAATTTATTATAAGTGCACGGTTTCAATCATTCAATATGCATTTCAACGTCAATACAAAATGCAACCAATTTAAATTTCTAGTCAAACTTACATTTGTGTGAGATAGCATATGTATTTTTACTTAAAGATCTGAGCTAGCATGTTTTCCAAACATAATTTGAGGTAGCATGTTTTCCATGTACAATTTTAGATAACATGTTTTCGTAGTAACGCATCGAAATATCCAATATCGCAAATACCTAATCAGTTATTACATTCATTAAATTACTATGTAAATGTATTGTATGTAGGTACAATATAAATTACTTACTTTCCACGTGAAATTAAAATACTAAGCCTTTCAAAAATTAGGCACATGTGAAGGTCATGAAGATATAGACTATAGTATGGTCTCTAAGTCTAGGTTTTCAACATTGTATTGATATTTTTTTGCTAATCAGATTCAAAGACAATTCAATTAGTCACCATTCAGGCAATGACCCATATGTCAGTGATTTATTTTTGTTACTAAGTAGATTTATTGCCTGTTAAATGTCTTCCTACTTGTTGGACAAATTCGTACAATATTTAATCCTATAACTGTACTTGTCATTTACAAAGAACTGACGAAGATACTTAATATACATAAATATCCAGTTAGTGTCCCCATCCGAAGAGAAAACAAAAAGAAAACATTTGCTTTTGTAGTACTCAAATAATATGAAAAATGAACGTGGCTTGTAAACATTTATGAAGGCTTCTTAGTTAAATTAAACTGTTCTTTTAAACGTTCATAAAACGTCCATATCTAATGAATAACCTATTTTCTGCATTTTCTATGTTTAATTCTAATAACTTTGTCTGAAATGTACTACAACAATGTAATTCTCAATCAGCTACTTGCAATTTGCAATGAGAATTAATATGGATTCTAACAAAACATTGGAAAACACGTCATTTAAAACGTTTTTCCAGATTTAAATTGCGTTTACTAAAAACTTTACTCAAATATTATTTTGAAACACAAAAGTTAAATTATTTTAATACTGAAAACCATCGTTTTATTATTATTAAACATTTATTCTTTCGGTACCTGGAACATGCAAAGCTGCGATATGTTTAGGTTTATTATACGTACGTAATGCACGTTTCTCTATTAATATTTGGACATTATAAATGTCTTTGTGATGTATGTACGTTTACTAGGTTACATTCTTTTTTTTTCTCTCTCTCAATAACGTAAGGAACAAAAATTATCGCTATTTTTTTATCAGAATTATAATTATACTTTGAAATGTGCTTATTTTAGAACAAATACATTACCCAAGTGTAATGGTGTAATAAATAATAAACAAAATGTAACTGTGACGTTTCCAGATAAGGAATGCTGTTACATTAAGACTGGTACAGTATTGCAAAGTCAACACGTATAGTTAAATTTTATTAAATTAAAAATATAAATATAACAATATAAAATAACTAAATATATAGTTTTAACTTATTTTTTGCTCTTAAATAAACACCAATAAAATACTAAATATGGAACGTGTTATCTGGGCAACGGAACAATGTTACTACAAAACTGTTCCTCCGCTTTCGCAACACTGTTCCCTGCATAAGTTACAAATAATTAAATCAAAATTATAAACGATGTCATTATTAAGTTGTTACTACTACTACTTACTACTAATAAGAAGAATAACAAGATAGAAATGTTTAAAGAAGCAAAATATGACAAAACATAGTTTTTAAGTGTAAATAAGTATTTGTTTCTCCAAAAAATTGCAAATAAATGTATTTGTTTAATGCTCATCACTTAAATAAACAACTGTCACTAAGTGAAATGAAAGTAGATAAAAAAGTAGAGATGTAACATTGTTTTCTCTGTAACACAGTTACACAGTTGTCTCACTTCCCCTACGCTAAAAAATGTGTAAAGAAAAGCAAGAATATATTCAAGAGAAGAATTAGTAGCATTGTATTATCTCCACGAAGGCTGTTGGAATGTGTCACAACTTATAAATTATTACAACTTAACTGTGTCCTCCTTGACATGAACAATGAACTCATAAAATTAAATGTTGCGAGTCAGGTCCACATATCAACATAATTCTTATTGCTGATTCTACAACATAAATAAATAGGATATTGTTGAAAAATTCTTAAATTCTTTTCCAAAAAAATACTTTCTGCTAAAATCAATCTTATTTTCTTAAAACTAGAAGTAAAAATTGAAAAATAGTCGACCAATCGTACAGGATAGTACCACTGAATGAAAATGTGGAAAATTTCACTTCCTCATCTTTATTCAGTGGAATGTAGGTAACATGCTTCAAATACTTTGTAAATATTGAATTTACTAGAATATAGAATCGCAGTGTATTGTTAATTATTAGTGCCATTTTGAACAAAAAATATTCATGAACAACTTTACATATTTTTTACTTATAATTTTTGTACTGAGAAGAATAAAAAATAAAAAAATACTGAGATTCAAGGGGTGCTAAAATAACAAGTCAAACTTACTTAAATAGTACACATGCTTGTATATCAAATTACCCCTACTACGGTTACGCCTTTCTGATATTATTTTGCTAAATTAATTTATACTTCTGATAAATAATATGTAATCAGTACAGCCGACATATAAACTGCCTAACCTATATATTAGGCAATTTATATGTCCTATACAGGGTGGGCCACCAGTAACGCCTCGGTCGCTAGTGACCAAACGGCAATTGTTACAGAAACCTGTTTAGGTGGGTATGTGTAGGTTGATTGATCAAAGTTATGTTTTTTTAAATGGAACACCCTGTATTTTACTGCATTTTTGAAAGCACCGTAAACAAATAGGTGAACTTTATTAAAGGTTCTACATACCTAGGACTTACAGTTTGTGAGATATTTCAATTTTAGTGAAAATGCAGGCATAGCGTAGAAATTTAATATTAGCAATAAAAAAATAATTTTAAGGAAGCAGCTTTGGAGGGTCTATTTTAGATCCTTGAAGTTATAAATTGTTATATTTGTCGTCACTTAGTATTATACAGGGTGTTCAAAAAACTGCTGAATACTTCTCTCAACTTTAAACAGCAATAACTTGGTTATTTTAAATGGAACACCCAGTATATTTTTACTTTGGGAGTTGGGAAATTTAAAACTCTTTCAAACTGTGTATAGGTTCCCTATACCTATCTCTAACGGTATTGGAGATATTTGTGCCGTTTCGTTTTTTATCGATTTTTTTTGTAAGATGTATCCACGTGTCTTTATCGAGGTCTTTACTGAATTGGTTTGGGTTCTTCTTGATGACGTCTCTTTAAATATATTGAGAAAAATGAGGATGCAATTAGATGGCGCACCTGCAAATTTTTCATATTCAGTGAGAAATTATTTAAATCGAAAATTTAGTAATAAATGGATAAGTAGGAATGGTGCATGTCAGTGGCCACGTAGGTGTCCAGACCTCACCGTAATGGACTTCTTTGTTGCGAGCTATATAAAAAATCTTGTATACAATGTTCCACCTATTACTTGCGATGATATTGGAGGGAAGGATTAGAGATGCATTTGCGTGAGAATATCATTTGAAGATAGAATAAGATGCTGTATTCAGGAGAATGGTTATCAATTCGAACATCAATTAAAATTTTTCTTTGTTTTTTCTAAAAGTAAAAGTTCCTTTTATCATTATCATGAAAATATTCAAAAAAGTTTTCTAATAAAAAATATTATTTTATAAGCAGAATAATTATAAAAAGTTATTAATTTTGTATAAATATGTTTGTAGTAAGTAACTGAATTATTTATGAACATGAAAAATATTTATTAAAGAAAATTTTACTTTTAGAAGAAACAAAGAAAAATTTTAATAGATGTTCGAATTGATAACCATTCTCTTGAATACAGCATCTTATTCTATCTTCAAATGATATTCTCACATTCCTTAGAATATTTGGGGTGATTGTGGCAAATGCATATCTAATCCTTTCCTTCATATCATCGCAAGTAGTAGGTGGAACACTGTGTACAAGATATATTTTTATACAGCCCGAAACAAAGAAGTCCATTACGAGAGGTTTGGACACCTGTGGTAGCCACTGACATGAACCATTCTTACCTACTCATTTATTACTTAATTATCGATTTATATAATTTCTCACTGAATATGAAAAATGTGCAGGTGTGCCATCTATTTGCATTCACATTTTTCTCCTTATATTTAAAGAGACGTCATCAAGAAGAACCCAAACCAATTCAGTAAAGACCTCGATAGAGACACGTGGATACATCTTACAAAAAAAATCGATAAAAAACGAAACGGCACAAATATCTCCAATACCGTTAGAGATAGGTATAGGGAACCTATACACAGTTTGAAAGAGTTTTAAATTTCCCAACTCCCAAAGTAAAAATATACTGGGTGTTCCATTTAAAATAACCAAGTTATTGCTGTTTAAAGTTGAGAGAAGTATTCAGCAGTTTTTTGAACACCCTGTATAATACTAAGTGACGACAAATATAACAATTTATAACTTCAAGGATCTAAAATAGACCCTCCAAAGCTGCTTCCTTAAAATTATTTTTTTATTGCTAATATTAAATTTCTACGCTATGCCTGCATTTTCACTAAAATTGAAATATCTCACAAACTGTAAGTCCTAGGTATGCAGAACCTTTAATAAAGTTCACCTATTTTTTTACGGTGCTTTCAAAAATGCAGTAAAATACAGGGTGTTCCATTTAAAAAAACATAACTTTGATATGGTACGCTTTTCCTGGACACCCTGTATATTTCAAAATATTTTTAAAATGTAGCCGTAATCAACCTACACATACCCACCTAAACAGGTTTCTATAACATTTGCCGTTTGGTCACTAGCAACCGAGGCGTTACTGGTGGCTCACCCTGTATACTAGCAGTATCTATAACCTTACGCATATGCCCAAAACAGACATTTTGTTTACACCTTTTTTTTGTAAATATAAACGTCAATTTTGTGATGTGTTATAAAAATTTTACATAGCTCGGCTACTGCTTTTGAAGTTATGTTTTAACCGAGGTTTTAACCTTGAAAATAAATAATCACACATATTGCCCAATTATCTTGCTTATCAAACCGAACTAGTTACTTGTATTTTGTTGTGTTTATTAACGGACGATAAATATATCTCTGAATATATTTAAGGGTCTGAGGAAACTAATCTGCCCAATCGACGGTTACTATTGTTGGAAGAAAATAAACCGAATAAATTAATTTAGGGTAAGTTACCTTATTGCATCCTTGCTTCCTTAAGGATTCATTAGTTTAAAAAACTGTTTAATTTCTTTATAACACCATCATATTTTAAGATATTACTATGAAATCTATTTTTTCTTTTATTTTTCTGTCATATTTTTTTACTGACAAAATCTGACAGTTTTTAATCATGTACATATATTTTATTTATTTAGACTAACTTTAATTACTGTAAAGAGAATAACTTTTACATGTCTCTAGAATGTATTTCAATTTTCTACTGCAGTTCAGGGAAGTTGAGTAGCTCAGTTAGAAAATTAAAAAAAAAATAAGATACAAATATAACAAAACGATGAAGATAAATTACATAATTATATTACACAGCTAACAGCAGCAACCATACAGCATTCTTTTCGTCACGCGGGACTATGTAACAGTCAGACAGTGGAAACAGAGCAGTTTGGTAGTGAGGACAATCTACCACTGAGTGATTGGATTAAACAGTTCAGCATACAACCGAATCATTTATGAGAAGATTTACAAACATACGAAAATATAAATCAGGACCTGGCCACAACCGCTTCACTTACTGATGAAGACATTATTGATTCAGTGTCAATTGTCTTTAATATTGTAGGTAGATTAATTAGATATAAATATGGAAAGCAAACAATTTCTCCCATATTTAAATTTAAACTTTCCGAATACTTTTAATATTAGCCTGAATCTAGCAGCCACATATTTGCGACAACACACTATTGTTCATTATAATGCCAGTTATTTCCATTATCTCTCTTTGAAATATATTTCCAGAACAGCGCACAAACGAGCGCCGTTAAAACGATACTAAAAATAATATTTATCTATAATTAATATGTCTATAATATCAACAAATATAATAATTTAATCTTTATTGTTGTTTAATATATGCAAGCGTTTTTAAGACATACCGCTAACGAATTGAAAGTGTTTTGGTATCGCGTTTTTAATTAAGTACAGGATTAGCAATTATCTTTTGACCGTTATGTTATAACTGAAATATATGTTTGAAGTCATGTAGAATGAGCGTTCGTCACTGATAACCCATATCCAGATATATTTCATAAATGTTTACAAGCCACGTGGCCACCGAGCTTAGCAACCCAACATTGCACGATTGGTACTGGTAAAATTCTCTAAATCTTGGCGTTATCAATATTAACGATTTGTTTACAACGAACAATGACATCGGTACGTTGAATAGAATCTTGTGAAAAATTACACCAATAACAGCCGATAAAGGAGAATGCTGTGTGTTAATGTAATCTTGATCTTATTGTTTTAATAATTTTTCATTTCTCCAAAAATTAATTGCCAACACGAAGGAAATAAAGTTACTACTCCAAACAAAATTACTGGTCATGTGGCTTGTAATCATTAAGAAGACTTTGTACTTATTGTTAGTTGTGGGTTTTAAAAAAAGTTAAAGGCTTGAGAAGGTTGGCAAACTCATTGCGATGGTAGTAGGTAGTAGACACATTGCTGAAAATTATTGTAATAATTCGCCTCCAAAGTACTCCCCCATTTAGTTCGCTGTTCATAACAAATTATAACTAGGTTTGTTAGTTTTCAAAATTTCTGTCTGATGTCTTTCATGTCACTAAAATTCCTGCCTTTCCTTATTTTTCTTATCATTTCGTGACAAAATGATTGTGATCTGGGTATAAAAAATAATGTAGTCACTTCTTATAAAAATATATATAGGGCGATTCAGTCATAATGTCATTAATTTTAAGGGAAAATAGAAAAAAAAAATTAAAAAATGCATATTTACGCTGAAAAAAAATGGACCGCTCCTGACCGTTGAGTGAACCTTGACCTAGCGCATTCGATCATTTTTTACATTTGAAATATTAACAAGTACCTATTATTTATTTGTTAATTAAAACAAACCTATAAGGATAATAGCTGTTTTCTAATGTTGGGTTATTGCAATTTAGTTGTACGTTTTCATTATGTTTTATAATTGGATTGGATTGGGTGTTTAGTAGGTATATTATGTTCAATTAATTATTCAGTTTGTAGTACATATACCTTATTATTTGTGGCTAAAAAAACATTCACTCATTCGTCCATAACACTTTGTTAAGTTAAGGCGAATTTACACGATGCAATTTGGATGTACACTCGACACAAGGTTTCCAATCTGAATCGTATTTTGTTTGAAATATGACGGCTTAACCGCTTTTCTATATGGGGCGTTCCCATTAAACTCGTGTGGCAATATTTTACCGTCACATCTGACATTTTACGAGTTTTGTACAAAAATGCTTTCCTGGTAGATTGGCATTTTTAGAATGGGACTAATCGGCAAACTCTTATAGCAGACCCCGTATGCATTTTTTATCTTGTTTCTATTAAAAGAGTTGCATTTACATTACAAGAGAAAAATCGATTCATCCTAGTTAATAAATCTTGCGAAACGTCTACTACCTACTTACGAATAGTTAGATGGATTTAAGAAGATTAAAAATTTTAATTTTGTTTTTAATTTTGAAGACCCTGCAGCTCAGAAACGGCGGCCTTAAGAGTCTACGTGTGTGTAACAAAATTTACTGAATTTTAGCCACATAATGGGCCTCTGGTTTTCTATACGCTATTAATCAACACTGTATAGGTGCCCGCAATGAAATCAGTTAAAGTTTCTTATAAAAGTTGTAAAGCATACAATTCTACATAAAAATGGCCTCTTGACTTTTTCTTGTACTATTAAAATTAAGAGTTAGGGAGGCTGGAAGTTAAGGGAAGAATTCGGAAATTAAAAAAAAATCATAACAAGCAGAAAAATGAACGAATTTTGTAAATTTTTTTCAATCTTCTCTAAAAAAATGTAACTTCTTTTCAGAGAAATAGATATAACTTTTAATTTTTAATAAGAAAGTTATAAGTCCAATTTATAACATTTATAACAAAAAGGTAAATACATATTAATAAGGACTAATATTTTTTTCTTTTAGCCTAAAACAGATTTAAACGGATGCAAACTAACCCTCATGTTCACCCCCAAAAATAATATTTCCGTGATAACTCGGGTTCTAATCAATATTATGGAATTAAACAAAATGGAAATTACTTCTTATAAAAAAAAAACATTTATGGGCTTATGTAATGCGTCAGTTGAATGAACAGTATGACGATATTCCACCAAATAGAGATACGCTCTGGGAACGTATACAAAATATTTGGAACGCTGTAGACGTAAATTATATGTACAGTGTAGGAAAGTGCCGATGGTCTATCACAAGTTACGTGAGAGCGATAAAGTAAGACATAGAAATACATGTGACAGACAAGGATGGGTAAAGTGAAGGCGTTTCATAGTAACCGCCTGTTTCGCCCTTCCACAAATAAGTAGGAGACGAGCGCTTGCTATTGGCCCAAATTTTAACTGAGCGACCGGTCGTCGTCCTCAGATCAGACAGAACCAGTATTCAGTATGAATATGAACGGGACGCCTTCATTATAGCCATCCTTCTCTATCGCATGGATTTCTAGGTCTTACTTTATCGCTCTCACGTAACTTGTGATAGACCATCGGCACTTTCCTACACTGTATATGACGCCTTGTTACATATATGCCAAATAGATTACAAGCCGTTATTGAAAGGAAACATTTCCGGACCCATAATGTCATGAACTTATTTACTTATTTTCACTTCCAGAACACATCCTTAAAATATTTCCCTTTCCTCCCGAAACTGTATAAGTTATAATAAAACTGTAGTTTACAATATTTTTTTATTTTGTTGCCTTTATGACCTACCTACCTACTTTCTGCAGAATATGACACAAATTCTTATTTCAAAATATTAATTTTCTCAGACAAGAAAAATAATGTGGCAAGACAAAATTATTTCAAAACCTGTATACTCATCTCTTTTTATAATGCACATACTTCAGGCATAAAAATTTTTTGTTATGTGTCGTTACACACGCGCCTGCACAAAAAAAAAATATGACACGCCCCTAATTATTGATGCCTCCCAAAATTCCTATTAATAGTCCACCGGTTCGCCCCTTTAAAAGTAGTATGCCTTTTAGGTTGGAAACCTTTATCCTGCGTCGAGTATACATCCAGGATGATTCATCTAAGGCTAAACCGATGTGAAAAGGCAGAACTGTTTATCTTGGATGAAATGTTGATGAAACGTTATTTACATTGTTTCATCTTTGATGAATCATCCTCGATCCAAATTGCATCGTGTAAATTCGCCTTTAAGGTCCCCTGCACTTTGATTTTGAAACCAACTGTAAGACGACTGGGAAATCAGCTGTATCCAGTTGTTACGAATTTAGCGGACTGTATGTGATTGAACAAAATTGATTGTCTAATGAATAATAACAGCGACTGGTTGCGAAGCGACCTACCGATGATGCAGCTCAGCCTAGGGTTACCAGATCTATTTCATGACAAGAAAAAGTCTCAGAAAATCTGAGAGTGAAATTGTGTTTTCGAAGAAATCGATCTCTAAAAAAAAATAAAAAAAGACGTACTCAGGAAATATCTACTTCTCTACTTCGTGAGCGGAAAATAATTGATATCTAAAAAAAATACGACAGAATCAGGAAATATGGAGAAGAAATCACGAGGAAACCCGGAGAAATGACATGTTAACCCGAAGCCCGAAGATGTACCATCAAAACTCGAAGATCTGGCAACCCTAGATGACCTGCAGCTTCCAGTTTCTTTGTGAGATTTTAACCAAAATTCACATGACGGTCAATTCACGTGCGTACACTAACGAGCCCGGTTTCAAAGTGCCGCTTACAACCTATTTTCCCGTGAGGTAAAAATACTTTATACAAAAAACTAAATATTACAAAAAACGCGAAAAATATAATTGCCAACACATAACAAATTTCTCTATGGAATAATTAATTCAATGCTTTTAAACAAAAATACCTAATATCTAATACTAATACTAAATTATTACTTGCGGACGCATACGCAACATTATGGCCCACCATAAAATACAAAGTTGAGTATTTTATTGTTGTTGATTTGGCAACGGACAGAGAGCTTAACAAGAAGTCTTTGTGTAATGCCTTTGCCATCATGAAGAGCTGCCACGCGAACAACTCCATCTTTTCCGGGATAAAGGTTAACAATGCGACCTGGGCGTCAATTTAAAGGTGAAACAGTATTTTCTTTAATTAAAACTAATGTGCCGGGCTCAATCAATGAATTATGTTTGTTCCATTTGTTTCTCTGAGAATTATGTATGAAGGTATTCTTGCTGCCATTTGCTCAAAGTTTTAGATCGGTGAGATTTCTGTCTGGCAAAACTGTTAATGGTTCTAAGGTCAGAAAGTGTTCCTGTTAAGGCACGAAGATCGTTAGCATCAGACCTTATGGAACAAATGGGACAAGAATTAAGGAGGGCTTCAATTTGGGTGAGGAGTATGGAAAACTCTTCAAATGTCAGAATTTGTTGTATAATAGTATGAAAAAGGTGAGATTTTACTAATTTAATACCAGTCTCCCACAGACCACTAAAGTGAGGAGGACAGAGTGTTGAAACTCCATGAGATTTTTCTGTTTCGACAGTTGTTTTCATTAAATCAACGGTATATCTACTTGTTGTAGTGAAATTAGTTCCACGATCACTAAATACATACGAACATCGTCCTCGTCTAGCAATGAATCGTCGAAAGGCAGCTAAAAAAGCCTCAGAACTAAGGTCAGAATCTAATTCTAAATGAAGAGCCTTTGCAGAAAAGCAAACGAAAATACATATACAGGGTCGGAAAGTCCCCATGGTTCATCGGCCGTTACGTGAGAGCGATAAAGAAAGTCATAGAAATCCGTGCGATAGAAAAAGATGGCTGTAATGAAAGCGTCTAATAGTGACCACCCATTTCGCCCTTCCACAAATAAGATCCACTACTTATTTGTGGAAGGGCGAAATGGGCGGTCACTATTAGACGCTTTCATTATAGCCATCTTTCTCTATCGCACGGATTTCTATGACTTTCTTTATCGCTCTCACATAACGGCCAATGAACCATGTGGACTTTCCGACCCTGTATATGCTTTACCTCTTTTAGCTCCTCGATATTTTCCAAGGGTAACAGCAATGACTATAGTTTTTATAGTCACTGGTAACAGTAAAGGGGCCACGGAAATTTACTCCCACACACGAAAAGGGTTTTAAGACAATTTAATTTGTTGCTTTTTAATTAAGCAATGCGTAGGCCCATGTCCCGCGACTTACGTGCTCTGTGAGCTTTACTGATAATAATACAAAGGATAATACAATATAACCTTCAGATAGTTTTATGCGATACTTTGTAACAAAAATACTAATAACAATAAGACGTTCCTGCCTACGAAGGCGTTATTAGATAATTTCTGAAAATTTTGTATAGAAATAGATAATCTATCATATGAAAAGAGATAATACAGAAATAAAAATATGTTTACCAAATTTTATCAAATAAGTAAAAGTAAACGCAGTATTCCCGAGTTACAACTACTATTTACGTGTATTTTGGACACTCCTTTCGATTCAATTAATACTTAAGAAGAAATAATTGTTTGTGGAATTCAAGTTGTTATGATGCAATGGTTAATACTATGCTTAATCTTAATAAAACAGCTGTTTTATTAAGATTAAGCATAGTATTAACCATCAAAAATGTCGTAACGAGTTGCACAATTTTAACATGACTTTATTTTAAATAAACAGTACACATATTTATTTGTTCTTAATTATACATAATTGAAAATTTAAGTTTTTTCTTGGTTGGTATTTTCATAGCAGACATCCTTATCTTAGACACCGTGTATACTATATGCAATATTTAAAAGATGTCAATGACAAAATGACGAATAATTAATGGTCTGGAAAAATAATATTAAGCATCGATGATTCTCTTGAAATGTAAAATTAGTAACGTATATTCTTTTATACAGGGTGATTCAGAACTTATCCGAAAAAATTGAAAAGGGCAGTTCGAAAATAAATGAAAAATTCACTTCTGCACGGCACTGGAAACTGGTCCACTGTAAAACCTGCCTTGCGAAGGCAAAGAATGCAGCATGAATGGACAAAAAATTGAAAGAATTTCTTTCCTAAGAAACATATAAATAAAATTTTATAACACCTATTTTCTATCAACAAATTCAACTACTTTTGCCCCTATTATTAATATTAATTAATAAAATTTATTCGTGGTTTTAATTAATAAAATAATTTGACACACCTGATGTTACAACAACTGTCCAAAATTTGGTCCACCGACGTGTAAACACATTTGGGCCAGTCTTTCCCAGTTTCTACGAACTAACACAAATGTTGTCTTGTTTCACCTTAACACAAATGCTTCACCATAACACAAATGTTGTCTTGCTTCACCATAAATTAAAACGATCTCCATCAACTCCGAGTTGCTGTACACTTAAGCCATTTTTGACACTTGAAAAACTAATGTAAACATTATTCGGAATTACTTGGGACCACGTGGAGAGAGAGAGCGTACAGCACACAACGCGAATGACGCTAAGGACTACAGTCATCCAGCGATGTAAGGGTTGTAAATACTACAACTTTAATAATTTTTTTCTCGGAAACTATAAGGATTTTATAAAAAAAAAAATTACGATATGAACTCCATTTTTCATCTATTCCCAATTTTTTTCGAATAAGTTGTGACTCACTAAAAGCAATTATATATTTTCAAATTACAGGACACTTATCATTGGGCTTATTTGTATTGCCTGATGTTGCCCTTTTCAACCATCTGTGTCCAACCAACAAAATGACAGTGACCGAAATTGCGATGGAAGATATTTTTTACTCGTAAATGCAAAAAGGACTAAATATTAATTAATGGTGTGTGGCTAGGCATACGTTACTAATTGTAAATAAACTAATTTTTGCTTTAAAATTATATTGTTTTTTTATAATGTAAATAAATAATAAATTATAAAAAAATACTAATTCGATTTGAAATATTTTTTCAAATCATTTTGTGTTTTTAACAAAAAGTATTTGGTAAAGAAATCTTACAGTGATCTAGTTTAGGTAAACTGTATACATAACATCAAGTATTTGCTAATTCACTGGATATGTTATGATGACAACAGGGTGGTCGACGGACCAAAAACAAATGACCAACGTTAATTCGGCTAAACGAGAATGGCCGAATATGTTCCGCTTCATTTTATTAAATTTATTTTACTTTTCAGTTTATCGGTTTACGATTATAATGCTGTTGTAATTAAAATAGAATTTGTATTGCTTTATTAAATTTAATTTTACAGTGAAAGTGCTAATTAGTGCATTGTCATGTATAGTATCAGTGTATAACCGTATATTTGTTTATTTCCGTATCTAGTGTGGTACGGCGTGTTTGTGTTTCTTCATTGTCAAGTTTCAAGTCGAACTATAAGTATGTAGGTGTAGGTACTGAGATTTCATAATATACAGAGTGTCCCATAAGCACATGATCAAAAAGGTACTGCGACATTCTTTGGCTCAAAAGAAGACGATTTGACCTAACTTCCATTAAGAAAAAATGCCTGGTTCCTCTGCTATTGACTGTCAAAGTTCTTGAAAAAAAATATGTTTTTTGTAATATTTGAAGAATGTTACGATGTATTTTAATGAAATTTGCTGTAGACTTGTTCCTAAGTAAAACTCATGTTTTGATGAAGCAACCGCGACCATCTGCCTTGGGTTAGTGGTAAATTCTTGATTGTCTTGGTACAAGAATTACTAGAACTTTTTATTTGGTCGCTGGAATTAATTCATTTTATTTTTATTGATGCATCAGTCCTTTTTCGAGATTTTCGTGCTCTTGGTAAAATCTTGTAGCATTCATAGTTTTTACGCAAAAAAATGTTTTCAATTTTAGACAATCATTATCACTACTACTCCAAGTACAACAAATACTCACTACAATCACTATTATCGTAGTAAGTATCTTGGTAAAATCTTGTAGCAGTCATGGTTTTTACGCAAAATAATGTTTTCTGTTTCGTTGCGACTTAACAATTTTAGATGTATCGCAGTAAATCTGCCCTTTTACAAGAAGCAGCTTTCTCTAATAATAATTGCCAATTATTATTAATATTTTAACCTAAAATATCAATATTGAAAGTAAAATGGTCGCAATTTTAAAGTATGTCGACGAATTGAATATCATTTTACTTCATTAGATTTATTTTTTAATAACACTCAAAAATGTAAAGACGTACTTACGAAAGACTCTTTATTGAAACTGGATGATAGTTACATAGATACGATAGATGATGGTGGAATTACAAGACATGTTCGATATTCCCCCCCATTTTCTTGGATGCGTAGTTGGATCCTTCGACTGAAATTGAATTGAGCCCGCCTCAACATTTTTGAATCATTCCGTATTACGTCCACCTCGTTTTGAATTATACGCAATAATTTTTCCTGGGATTCCACAGGAGTAGCGTAAACTTTATTTTTCAAGGCTCCCCATAGAAAAAAATCTAACAGCGTTAAATGGGGGGACCTAGGAGGCCATTAAACAGGAACATCTCTCCCTCTTCTTCTGATCCACTTGTGTGGAAAAGTAATATTTAAATGTGCAGTTAAATTTGCACTAAAGTGCGGAGGAGCACTATCGTGCATAAACTACATCTGAGCACGAAGAACGAGAGAGACATCTTTCATTAGAACCGGAAAGGTATTCGCCAGAAAATTGAAATAATTTTCACTATTCAAGCGGCGCGGCATGACATAAGGACCCAGAAGGATGTCACCGATGATCCCGACCCAAACATTTATTGGAAATTCCACCTGAAAGTGGTTAATACGCCTCGCATGAGGGATTTCTTCTGTGTAATTCGGCTGGTGAAATTTGAATCATGTGCCCGCGCTCCTTAAATAAAGGGGCAAAATTGAAGTCTTCTCTCAAAATGGTGTGGTAAAAGCTCCTAAATAGACGTCGCATGATAAGGCTGGAGGAGCTGCTGTCTTATGATGCGATTAATTGTACTTTTTGGTACCCCAAATTCCACTGTCAGACGGCGAGTACTGATATTTGGATCTTCAGCGACCCTATTTAAAATGTCTCCCTCAACGTCTGCATTTCGTACTTGAGGACGATCCACAAGGTCAACGCCTCGAACACCAAATTGCCCAGTCTCCCGCAAACTCTTATCAATCCGTGTAAATCGGTAATCTGGAACCCGCGTATAAGACGCGTACACNCCCTGTATTTAAATTCATCTTTCTATCCAAATTCATTTAAATAATTCAATAAGATTATAGCCAGGACCATACACACTGCAAAAGTTGTTCTCAATCGAGATTTCAATATAAATAATACAACATAATAATAAAATAATTCTTGTCGACTGCACGACATCATTTTGTGAAATCATTAAACTCACGGTCGAAATCATTTACGTCAGCGAGATAAGAAAATTATATTCTAATAAAATACATGGCGTGTTAGTATATTATTTTCTTTGTTGTGATTAGGTATGATTTTTAGTTAACTAAACTTAACATATTTTAATCAGTTTTACTTGCCTCAGCGGTGCTTTTCTTAATAAAAATTAAAACACATTTTGTTTTAAATATTACGTTTATTTTTGTTAATACAACGATCCATTAATGTGGCGAAGCATAATACTCGTAGCTCTGTTTTATACGATACAAGAAATCAAATATAATTTGGAGGGAATAAAAAACTAGTTGTCAAGTACATATGTAATGTAATCTTGTAATAATACATTTGATCGTACTTAATTAATTTAGCAACTAAATTGAGACTTCCGCAAACGAAACAATACTTCTCTGTCATCGAAAACCACCGCCATAGATTATTAACATTAACATCCCATCAACTAGGTACTTTTAAAACTGATTATTTCATATTTGCGGTGTCAAGCTTAAATCCATGCTAAAGAATTAAAATGTTAACAATAATATTTACATTCTTTTGCAAAAACTATTACCGCCCTTTGCCACTGAAAACTACCCTGCCACTGTAAGCAACACATGAGAGAGTCAAATCTCGAATCAAATACTCTATTTCAAATATTAACTCTGCGACCACTTTAAATTGGACTTAAAATTCTAACATAACATTTATACAGGGAACAATGGGAAAATAGAAAGCTGAAGATACTACACGTGAAATGGTGACCATTGGCGCAAACATGCCTTATCCGAAAGTTGATAGTTTCGGAAATACAGGGTGTTGAAAGTTAAAATTTTAAATCGTTTTTTT
>NW_019416650.1:302251-304112 GCF_000390285.2 Anoplophora glabripennis
TAAAAACTATGAATGCTACAAGATTTTACCAAGAGCACGAAAATCTCGAAAAAGGACTGATGCATCAATAAAAATAAAATGAATTAATTCCTTTAACCAAATAAAAAGTTCTGGTAATTCTTGTACCAAGACACTCAAGAATTTACCACTAGCCCAAGGCAGATGGACGCGGTTGCTTCATCAAAATATGAGTTTTACTTAGGAACAAGTCCACAGCAAGTTTCATTAAAATCCATCATAACATTCTCCAGATATTACAAAATACGTTTTTTTTTTCAAGAACTTTGACAGTCAATAGCAGAGAAGCCAGGCATATTTTCTTAATGGAAGTTAGGTCAAATCATCTTCTTTTGAGCCAAAGAATGTCGCAGTACCTTTTTGATCATGTTCTTATGGGACGCCCTGTATTTAAATTCATCTTTCTATCCAAATTCATTTAAATAATTCAATAAGATTATAGCCAGGACCATACACACTGCAAAAGTTGTTCTCAATCGAGACTTCAATATAAATAATACAACATAATAATAAAATAATTCTTGTCGACTGCACGACATCATTTTGTGAAATCATTAAACTCACGGTCGAAATCATTTACGTCAGCGAGATAAGAAAATTATATTCTAATAAAATACATGGCGTGTTAGTATATTATTTTCTTTGTTGTGATTAGGTATGATTTTTAGTTAACTAAACTTAACATATTTTAATCAGTTTTACTTGCCTCAGCGGTGATTTTCTTAATAAAAATTAAAACACATTTTGTTTTAAATATTACGTTTATTTTTGTTAATACAACGATCCATTAATGTCGCGAAGCATAATACTCGTAGCTCTGTTTTATACGATACAAGAAATCAAATATAATTTGGAGGGAATAAAAAACTAGTTGTCAAGTACATATGTAATGTAATCTTGTAATAATACATTTGATCGTACTTAATTAATTTAGCAACTAAATTGAGACTTCCGCAAACGAAACAATACTTCTCTGTCATCGAAAACCACCGCCATAGATTATTAACATTAACATCCCATCAACTNTTCCGCAACTATCAACTTTCGGATGAGGCATGTTTGCGCCAATGGTCACCATTTCGCGTATAGTATCTTCAGTTTTCGACTTTCCCAATGTTAGTGAATCACCCCGTATAGATTTATACAACTAACGAGCGTTCAAATAAAAACATGGTCGAAGTTGGCTCTGACACGTTGGACGTAGGGAGTAGCTTTTAGCGACCAACTTAACCTCATTTCTCAACGAGCTGTATAGTAGCTGTCAGTTTCAATAACGTTAATGACTATATAACTTTATTTTAAAGAATAATCGTAATAACAATAACAAACAATTAAAGGAGCTGCGGAAAGTGTCCCCCTCCTTGTTATAACAATAAATTAAAGCAGCTGCTGAAAGTGTCCCCCTCCTTGTTCCAAGCACTTTTCACACCTGTTCCTCAAAGAATTAAAGACATTTTCTAAGATGCTCGGGGTATTGTTAATTTCACGAATCTTGTCTATAAGTCGAGCCTGCAGATGGTTTAAATCAGGAATAGGCAGTTCAAAAATAGTGTTTTTAAGGTAAGGCCACAAAAAGAAATCACACGGCGTAATATCACATGACCTCGGTGGAAATTCATGTTCAGCATTGAGACTTATTAGTCGATTTTGGAAAACTTCCCTCAACATATTCATCGTCTCGCCTGCCGTATGTGCCCTTGCGCCATCTTGTTGAAAGTAAAAGTTTGTAATTTCGTTTTCTTCCAGCTGGTTAACAAAAGGAGCGATAATTTCTTCTCTATACCTTTGCGCAGTAAGAGTACCATTAAAAAAAATAGGTCCATAAATCCTCCTTCGATTGAGA
>NW_019416650.1:304554-363717 GCF_000390285.2 Anoplophora glabripennis
GGTAAAATTGGTCGTAAGTGGCGCCCTCTATGAGCAATGCTGAAATTACAACACGCATCTTATTCGTCGCCTAAAAAAATATAGTTTCACAAATTTTCAAGTTCCTAACCTACATATTTTCAGAATAATCGCAAAAAAACGATTTAAAATTTTAACTTTCAACACCCTGTATTTCCGAAACTATCAACTTTCGGATAAGGCATGTTTGCGCCAATGGTCACCATTTCGCGTGTAGTATCTTCAGCTTTCGACTTTCTCATTGTTAATGAATCACCCTGTATAGATTTATACAACTATTACTACTCTTCGTTGCCAATGGAACCTACCCTTACACCATTAATATTTTATGTCCCCGATATCAACTTAAGGCCATAATTGGTTTGAACTAAATTGTTAACATTAATTTATATTTATTTATAACAACTATTACTGCTCTTCGTTGCCATAGGAACCCGCGCCGTTAAATACCCTTACACCGGTTATACAGAGCCTTCATAAATCATTACAAGCCATGTGACCGCCGAGCTTCGACATTTCACAGCCGGAACTATCAACTAAAAATTCCTAAATCTTAGCGTCGCCAATATTCGTTTACAACCACAATGAGAAACCGTTACATCTAAGCTCGAGAGCATGCGATCGCTGATCGGTTGAATAAAATCTCTTGAAAAATTATACCAATCACTAGCCGGTGAATCAGAATGTTATGTTTTAATATAATTTTCGGTAATTTTGATTTTTAGTATTTTTTAATTTTACCAACGTAAAAGAAATAAAGTTACTATTGCAAATAAAATTACTGGCAAGGTGGCTTATAATTATTATATATGAAAGCTTTGTACTTTATATTCCCTTTATATTAAAGCCATGGTAGATTTTAACTAAATTAACTAATTACACTTATTATGATTCACAAAAACTTCTAGGTACTGCCCTTTGTTGACATTATAAGCCAACTTCAACTAGGTACCCTTAATAATGTTTTTATAAATTAACTATAAATGTAGTTTTAGCGTTTCGGTTAAAATCTATCGGGACCTTAAGCTTTATGTTGGGGATATAATATAGAGTGCTGGAGATAACTATCAGTTCACTCCAAATTTGAATAACATTTTTCAAAATCGTTTTTCTGAAAAGCCGTTACGCATCTATATTTGTTAAGGTGTTTTCTGGGAGCTGTAACGTTTGTTGTAAATCAATATAAATGCAATTCACAATTTAGTTAAAATATTGATACCGAGGATATAATTTACAATAATTGGTTTAAGGGTAGTACTGAGGGCAATGAAGAGCAGGAAGTTTTTATAAATCAATATAAATGAAACGTTTACAGTTTAGTTAAAATGTATTATGGTCTTAAGCTTCATGTAGGGGATATAAAATATAACTGGTTGGTAGTTGGCGAGATGACCATATGACGATATGACAATAAACGGCAAAAATGTTTTCTCCAACCACAGTTTTTTACTCTCAGAAGTCTCTATAGTTGACATTTTCCTTACTGAGAAAAAAATGGTATCTTAGCAACAAAAGTATGCACTTTTAATCCTAGACAACTTTTAATTTATAAAAGTTTATACAACAATATTTACAATAATTTTTGTTTATCCACATCGAGATCCACATTGATATTAAACACAGTTTGAACAAGTAAGTATTAAAATTAAATAAACCACTGAAACTGTCACTACCCTCATTCTTGGAACAATTCTCAAAGCAGTCCAACATGTTTTCATTAGTAGTTATATTATTTCCAGATGGTGTGAAATCAGAAATGGCAAAGGTGCTTGGTTTATCATTACCACTATCAACTTTAAGTATCCTTTTCGCAATATTTTCTTTATTCAAAAGTGTGTCTTGAATGTAGCCTTACGCCACACTGTTCGATATACATCCTCCGTGTATTTTAAGACAAGTGAGGTCAGAACTGCCGTCAACTAAAAGGTTAGCAGACGTTCATCGTAATACGTGTCCACTCTGTACTCTTTCCAGTTGTTTAGCTTCAAAAATTTTGCCACTTCTTGCGAGGCGGCACTGATTTTATGAATACCGACCACCATTCGATGACACTTTCCACTAACATATCTGAGAAATAATCGACGTTATCAGGGTGGACGTGAAGCAACATATTTTCGATAAAAACTTAAATAATTGTCTCCCAGCACAGTAAAAGAACGTGGTCTCTTGGTTTTGGTACTGGGAATTTTTATAATTAAGGCGGATTTCACATCTTCAACATTATCAATTGTTAAATTGGCTAATTCATCAGAACGGCATGCGCGTGCATCCCCCAATATTAAGACGACCTACAAAGAAGCTTTTTAAAAATTTTGTTCCTTTATTTTTAAAGAGTTTACCGTCATCGTCAAATATAAATTATCAGGTGCACTATTCAAAAAGCAATCAACTTGCATACATATCCCTCATTTTGTATCTTGAGGAAAGCATGTAGCTTTGAATATTTGCTTATAACAATCCCCTTCTTTATATCCAACGTTGACCGCAACATTGAATATTGTGACCAAAGCGTTGACCGCTTTATTTTATTTGCTAAGTTTGAGAAATTGAATACAACTTAATGTTCTTTTTTCTTTGCGTCAATCCATAAAACGTTGGTACACACATTCATACATTTCTCGAGATTTCTTTGGGAGAAGATTCAAAGAAACTTCTTTCGCATACTCCTCAGGTGTGCTAAATCTTCATTAGATTCCATTTATACAGAATTTTCAGCAATTTAAACCACAAACAATCACAAATGAACTCAATTGGCAATATGGCGACTAATGTTTGACCATAGATCAAATATAGTATACTATTGTTTGACAAAGTACCCAAGACTACATCGACATATTATCCTATTTGCCTACTATATTATCCAAATTTGGTTTGAATAGCTTCAAAGCACAAATTAATAAATAAATGGAGGATTTCGGTTGGAGAAAAAATATCTTGTTTTGTGTTCGGATTAAAAATGTCTTTTTTGTCTCGCAATTTTGCCTCCGCTCGGCTATAATACGCTTCGCCTAGCAAATACAAAATTTACTCACCAGAAAAGTAACACTTTTAATCATAATATAACAATATACTATTTATAAGTCAGTATAAATGTAAATAAAAAAGTTAAAATTTTAGTTCAAATTTAAAATGGTAGTTGAAACAGAATATTTCACTTTTTCAGGGGTAGCTCGCAGTGGCAGGGCAGGTTTCCGATGGTAACAAAGAGACAGATAGTGTTTCGTAAATGAATATTAATATAAGGTTAACATTTTAATTCAAATTTAGCGTAACTTTAAGCTCACCGGAAATATAAAATATAGCCGTTTTAAGAGTTGTTGACGGGACAGCATCCGATGGTGAAGAGGAGCTAGAACGTGTTTTAGAAATAGGTACAAAAATAATGTTAAATATGGCGTGGTAATGGGCTCAGTTTTTGAGACATATTTTACTAAGTTAAGGTTGTTAGGGCGGTATTTGAAGTATATTACGTGTATCAATTTCGTTAAAGTGAACGTTCGGAATTTCATGTACATCGTAAATTTCTAATCGTATTTCCCGAGAGGAAAGCTTTGGAATTAAATGAAAAGAGTAGGTAGAAACAAATATAAAATGTTGTATAGGTACAGCATTTCTTTTGAAAAAAGGCAAAAATCATGAGATTTGTAAGACCGAGGAAAAATCCCTTTGGCGAAGAAATGTATACATGACCTAAGCATTTTTCCCAACATGATTTCCTATTCGAAAAATGGAATTTAAGGTGGCCATATTCCCGGCCGAGAAATAGTGAAATTTCTGGCGTTTTTAGGTACTGAAATCTTTAAAAGTAAAACGTGTAGAACAAAAGTAAGCACAAAAATAAAATCCTTGATGTTTTGTTTATTCATTGTTACCATTTAAATTTACCCAAATAAAATAATAACTAAAAAAAAGCGTTTGTAAAACATTCGTTTGCTGTTATTCTAACCCTACATTTTAAGAATTATTTTCACGTACTTATAAATAAAAGTAAACAATTTTATATGTAGGACTAAGCAAGTAAATGTTATAAGAACATTTACATGTGGAATTATATATAAAAAAGTTAGTATTTTCGTAGATTTCAGTACCTAAAACCTGGATGGTTTGATCGTTTTTTGCACCTGTTTATTCGTTTTACTGCGGCGTCTTTGAAAATACTCAGGTGGTATGACATAACATTCCTATTATTTGATAAGCTTTAGATTATTCAGTTATTAAATGTTTGAAATTATTTGTCTTTGCGGAAAACACTATTTAAAGAATATGGGGCCCTTAAACGCCGAACAATACTATACTTAGTGGCAGTTTTTCTTTTTTTCCAGGTTAATGCACTTTTCACGTTGCCTATTCTCCCCCATCTACTCTTCAAACTGTGAAGGGGTTTGGACCTTAAAAACGTCTTCATTTCAATGGCTTCAATGAATTTACTATTTTTTTGCTAATTCTGTTATTAATTAATAAATTATAATAACTTAGATTTAAACATCGTACATTTAGCTTACTTATGCGTTAGTAATTTATTATTCAGGTACTTTTCTTGTTACTAAAACTAGGGATTGCTTTCAATAACAATGTTAAATGCTTGCTAACTAACAATCGTAAACTCCACCAAAGGTTATTTTAAGCTATTTCAGTGACTGCGGGATTGCGAATAGGATTGCGGGCGATTTCTGCATGACTGCAAGAGATTTCTGCGTCACTGCGGTGATTCTGAAGAACTGCGAACGATTTCCTGCAAAAATGTTCATGTATTGTATATTTTTGTAGGATTTTGCCATTAATTAATTAGGGTATTTCTACAATTATTTTCCCTAATTTATCTATAGAAACTCCTAAAAAGTATCATCCTTATAATATATTATCAAATAGTAATTATTATTAATATCTTTAAAATTAAAGCTAAGTCCTACAACCTAATCAAATATTATTATTTGAATGAATAATTTACTAATTCGAAGATATGGAACAAGAAAGTAAATTATGTATTCATTATCTTTATCCTTAACATAAGCCTTTGATAAAAATCATGATTTTTTTATCAAAGTCATTTACTTTAATGTCTACCTGAAATTAACGTAACGTACCTATGTACTTACTTAATTTGAAAAATATGTATACAATTTTTAATGCAGTACTGGTAAAAATATTACCTTCAAGATACATAAAGTAGATTCCATCGAAAAACCACGTGTTGGGAATTTCGACATGAAATCTATATTTAAAAACTCTGAAAAATAGGCCAACGTTACCCGACATATTTAAATTCATTATAGTCCTACTTAGTTCCTGCTAAAATAACCGTGTATTCGCCTCTATCCCGTTCAACATTTTGATCAATTCGACAAAATAACCGTGTGATCGGGCTGTAATACATTACACTTTGAGACACTCTGTTGACTACAGCTCTCTTATTGTTCGAATTATTATTAGAAATAGAATCCATTAAACTCCTTTTTTCATATCTTGTCCAATGCTTTCAAACGTTTCGCCGTTCTACCTCAGTCGCCACCTCGGTCGCCGCCACTGACGATGCCGACATTTGGAAGCATTGAATGCGACCAATTGCAGAGGCCACATAGGACATCTCAGGTGATTGCCTGAGGAGTACGTAGATCCAATAAGAACCGAAATGAACATCAGGGGGGACCTAAAAGTTGTAATAAGCGATCCTCCCCCACAGAGACTAGCCTGAGAACAACAAAGGCAGGTAGATCAAATATTCCTAACTAATGCCAAGGAAGTAAAAGGTAATTGCCTGCGACTTGGTACACAGACCACGGCATAACAACCCAAAAAACCATCGTATTACTAGAGAAGACGAGAAGACGAGCGAATAAAGCCCTTAAAAATCGTTTGGGTAAAATCGTTACCCTTGGTTTTTTCATTGTTAAGACGAGAGGGATCAACCAAGGTAGTTTATCGCGATGTTTCGAAGACAGTTATAAAATTCAACAAATATTGACTCAGATGTGGACCCGTAGACCTAGTGGGCCATACCTGATAATCGAGTTCCTGTCCCTCTTACAGTGCGTTATCTTTTTTGTTAGATTTATTATTACTTCTCACAAACATTACACATATTTATATAACTATATAAAAGTCGAATCTTACATTTTGCTAACTAACCTTCATTTGAGCTGTGAAGGATACAAGAAGCCCGCTAATATCATATTTCCATTGTGGTAATTGTTCTTCAACTTGACTTCTTTAATGGCAGGTGTTATTAAAATTTAATAATATTTAATATTAACTAATAGTATATAGCAATATTGGAAAAAATGTCAAATGAAAAAGTAGTAGCTATCAAGTAGAAGATTTTTATGATGATATTGAAGTTTGTACAGGGTATTCCCAAAAAGCGTAGCAAACCAAACTTATGTTTTTTCTTCTAATGGAAGCCCTATATACTTATTTTTTGATTTTCTTCATTCTTGATTTATAATAGCTGATTTTGGCTAGTAGATATACAAGCTGTTACAAATTCGCTTCTCACTATAGGGATCTCGGAAACGGTAAGAGTTAGGAAGTTGCGTAATCAGGGGGACCAACATTATGCCTCTAAAAAATCAAGGCTAACATGATTAGTTTTCGAAATATTTAAAAAAAACGAAATTTTGGAAATCCGTTTTGGTTTCATTTCAGCCTTGTTTGATATGATATTGAAAAAAGAAGAACACTTTGTCATAGCCATTTTTTGCCCTCTATCGGATGGCATAATAAATTTTTCTATGTAACGTTTCGTCCGAAGTTTCGTCTCTCCGAACCATCATTAACTTATTTTTTTTAAATGCGACCCTAGAAATTTTATTACATTTTTTGCAAGCCTTCATGACCCCCAGCACTGTACTGCCTCAGCCCGAACCGGATTTAGACGTTTTGCCTCGAAAAATTCATCTTCAGTGTATTCGTTCCAAATTTATCTAAATGTTTTATTTAGATTTCTTTGTTTATTGAATTATCGTACACTGTAAGTGTCGTTAGACCCTGTAAAATCCATCTAGTTATTTAAACTATTACCACCAGGCGTTACAATAAAACATTTATTATTATTAACTATTACCATCACTTGGTCATACATAATTCAATAAGTTGTTGCGTCAAAATTAAAACATTATTACAATTTTAATTTTATTATGACAAAGTAATTCTTAAAAATGCATATTATGAACAACTAAATCGTCAACTGAACATTATTCTTTAAAAAATTTTAGTAAATGTTTAAAAACACTTTCGTTTTGGCAAAGGTTGAAAATGAATATCAGCGTAATATTATCAAAATTTAGTCTATCTGTAACTGCAACTGTGAAAGAGCATGTCAGATGTATTTGTATGAATATCCTGAAAAAATAGATCGTAATTTGTTTGAATTTTGAACACTCGAGAAGCCTAGAAATAACTATGGACACGGGAATAAAACTCTAATAATGTTTTATTTTAATGCGTGGTGGTAATAGTTTAAATAACTAGATGTACTTCCAGGGTCTAACGACACTGTGTACGATAATTCAATAAACAAAGAAATCTAAATAAAAAATTAAGATAAATTTGGAACGAATACACTGAAGATGAATTTTTGATGACTGAGGTAGTACAGTATCCCAATCATGAAGGCTTGCAAAAAATGTAATAAATTTTCCAGGGTCGTATTTAAAAAAATGAAGTTCATGATGGTCCTGGAGGGACGAAACGTTACATATAAAAATTGATTATGCCATTCGATAGAGGGCAAAAAGTGGCCATGAGAAAGTGTTCTTCTTTCAATATCACCTCAAACAAGGCAGAAATTAAACAAAAGAGGATTTCCAAAATTTTGTTTTTTTCAAATATTTCGAAAACTAATCATGTTAGCCTTGATTTTTTGGAGGCATAATGTTAGTCCCCCAATTACGCAACTTTGTCCCCATTTAAGCTACTTCGTATCTCTTACCGTTTCCGAGATCCCTGTAGTGAGAAGCGAATTTGTAAGAGCCTGTATATTTGGTCCGACCGTTTGAGAAATATAGGAGAATATTTAAGCACTCACCCATATTTTCCCTACGTTTTCAACACGAAAAAAAGTATGTAAATGAAAGTTAGAAATTTTATTGTCTAGAACGAGGTCTAGAATAAATGTTCAAAATAGCTTTCAGTTTGTTCTAAGCACAACATATAATTGCGTTTTAATTAATTTATCGATTTTGCTATTATTTCCTTTTTCAAATTTATTAATTCTAATTCTCGGATTTTATTACGAGTACCTATCCGGAATATTTTGTTTCTCGTCATTACGGTTGTTTTTAGGGGGTAAACTCGCAATTATGTATACAGATGGCTTAAATAGGGGTTATTTGCAGGCAAGTGAATATAGCCAAATCTACCCATCCAAAAATTAAAAGTAATATTCAGTAAATTTCTGAATTATATAATATGTATTGTTACCAAAGTTAGGACCAAAACTCATTTTCAATACCTAATATTCTGATACTGACTGAGTAAGACTTTTAACTTTTGGATACGTAAATTCGTAAATATTCAGTAACTAACTAATAGCATTGATTAAAATTCTCTGAATACATTTCCATGGGGTTACCTTAAAAACAAATTTTTGCAAATTATGCTTGTAATAGTTTGCAATATAACGAGGTCTATAATTGTTGTGTGTGTAATAATGTGTAAATATATGTAATTTAGAACATTAGAATTAACCTCAGAATTAAAATAATATGTACTTATAATATTTTGATGGAAGTTTTTATAAATAATTCGAATTGAACGAATTTAGTAGCAAGAAGTTGTATAGGCATGTTTTTTTTCTTAAATGCCACGCCACTGTCTTTAACATTCCGTATGCATTCCAAACTTCATTTGAATACTTGCATATTTAAAGAAAATTAAAATTTATCCGAACAATTCTGCAATAAAATGCAAATTATATTTTTTAACCAAAATTGGAGTGTCTCTGATTTAAAGTTAGCGCAGGTAGTGCCGTAGCAATTTTTTATTTGATAAGAAATATTATTTTTTATTTGATACGCAATTTTATTTATTATATAACATGTTTAAATTACACAAAATTACACAAAATTACAGAATACACATAATAATAGCATAATAAACAGGTACAAATAAAATCTGTTCCAAAAATAGTCGACATATAAGTAATTAATCGTCATGGTGATTAATAAAATACAATTTTATGGGTACCGAGATGGGTACCTTTGCACTGCTATTTTTAAAACTGTTTCTATTTGTTTAAAATAGAAATTAAAAAAAATTTACTTAATGACAAATTTAATTATTACTTAATTAGGTACCTACTACTTACAATACCTATATAGGCAGATTTTACTTAGAAATTTCGCCTAAAAAGTATTAAGGGTAAATATATAATTGTATAAAAAGGATTAATTATTGAAATCCAATGTTTAGTTGAGCTTTGAATTTATAAAAGTAGCTACCTACCCTCAGAAGTAGGTACATGCAGCTCGTATTAGTATTGTTTAAAATCCAAGTAGAAGGTCACAGACAAGTAGCTATGGAAATAGCTATTTTGTGTACTGTCAATAAGTATTTTAGTACTTTATACACATTTCATCAATTTATGTAAGTAGGTAACCAAATAGGTTACGTTACATTTAAACCAGTTTTACCGTAATTTAAATGCACCACAAGAAACCGAAAGCAGTATATACTGTAATTGTTATATTGTACATTCGGAAGAAATGGTCGGTATTTTTTTACCGTTAGTGTGCCAATAATTGGGTTTGTATAAAATAAACGTGGTACCTACTTAATTAACCTCCATGCACGTCCTTAAATTATTAAATGTACCTAGGTACCTGTACTTTTTATTGACCTCGTAGCAGTTTTAACTGTAATATTAATGAAGTTGATACAAAGATTTTAATTATTATGGCGCACAAAATTACAGAAAATATAAACAGCTGATAGAAAATTTTAAATCTTACCTTCAATGCAAACGACGTGATCCCTTATCTGTTGAGCGATGATTCCATCCGGTATTAGACCTATCAGATCGTAAATTGCATAAATCGAAGGATGAACACTTTCAAATCTTTGAATTTCTTGTCTGATCGCAAGGGAATTGTTGAGAAAGGGTTGTAAATGCACTCGTGAATTCATTATTGCGTCACTTTACGAAATAAAAGATTAATTATTGCACACAGGTAAACATAACAATATTGACAACTACTCTTGTTTATAAATAACACAGCACTAATCAACTGGAATTGTTACTTAAAATTGTAAAGCCCATCACTAACTTTGACGCCACTAACATACTGTAATTTAACAAATATTTCGAGGAACGTATTCATGATATTTAATAACAAAATATATAAAAATTAATAGGTTAGGTGTAGAACGACTGTACACTCCCTCTACTCACTCACCATTTGTATATTTCCGCGATAAAAGCGACAAGAACATGCTACGCAAAGAATTTTAACTACCTGGGACACTGTCATAAAAACGAAACAGATTTCTAAGTAGAATTTAATGAACAGAAATAGATAAATAATTTTCGATTAAGGGAAACTATAATGGCTAATGGCCAAGTTGTAGTTCGATCTCTGGCCACTAGATGGTACTGACGGCAGAGTTATCGCCACAGCATCAAATTTTAACTCGTAATAATTGAATTGTAAGTAGAATACGGGCTAAGCATTATTATTTCAACTATTCCAAACGATTCGAGTGAGACACTCATTTCTCATTTCTCTCATTATAAATCAACAATTTTCTTACAAAATTGAATTATTATTTTTCTGTTTATATTTCATTTCTAACATTTTAAACATAAGTCGCCAAACAGAAGCGTGCTTATAGGTTTAAATATCGATGTTATTAGATAATTTTACGGACTTTGAGGAAAATGGTAATGCAACATTTGTATTGGTGCCCGCCAAATAAATTACGCAAAGAGCAAAAAACTTTCTTGTAGCTTTATATGAAGTAAGAACTGAAATCCAAAAAAATATAAGTAGGGATATTTTTTCCAATATTTGTAAATGCAATTAATTGGGTTCCTATATCAAAAAGTGAAATCTATACAGAGTACTAACATGGCAAATTTTATTCTAATCAGAAAAGACGTTTAAAGTTATTAGAAAACATCTATTTTTTACCAACTTTGGCATCAACTGGTGGTTAACGAAGCCTTTTGGGTTGAAGTTTAGTTAAATCGTCACTTAACTATACGGAATATTGGAATACCTTTTTTAACCATTGTAGATAATTTCAACATTAATAAATTCAGAAATACCTTTCAAATTATTAAACAAGAGAAAATTTAATTAAATAATGCAACAATATTTATTAAAAGTCTATCAGAAACGTCTCCGTACCAAATTCCAGTAACAAAACACCCTATATTTTCTATGACGTGCAATAAAACTCAGTACTCTAACTTTCATCTGTATCAAGATTTTATTGATAATTAATATTCAGCACCAATACATAAAAGAAATTTCAAACATATGCTTATTTTATATACTTAGTTGATCTTTGACGTAATGGAATTGTTATGTTTTGGTAAACAGGTACATATCTAGACACTGATGAGAAACAAGTATGTAGCTACCTACACAACTGGTTCATACGCTGAAAAACGAAATGTGGAACATAAATTAAACAAAGATTTTGTTGTGGTGAAAACATTAAATTTTCATGAATATATTTCAAAGGATTTTGACCTAGTCAATGCCCTATTCTTTTCAGTTGACAGCCTTGAACATGATTTATTGAAATATCTTCAGCATTCAAATAAAGCTCTTGATTTGCAACCTGTGATTTTGATACACCTTCCTACATCAAATACCCAGGTTGAAATGACAATAAAAACTAAAAAAATTTATTCAAATTTAGTGTATACATAATATGTTACTGGTAAAAAACTACTAAGAAAATTCATCAAAATTCTAAAGCCTTAAAGGACTTAAACGGCCATTATTGGAAACAAAATGAATGACTTTTTTATTTGCGAATTAAAGAACAGCAAAGATAACAGAAGAAATTACTCTTGTTCTAATTCAGTAACATTAACCATTCCTACGAAAAACCGAAGTTGCTGCTTTAGACTATTTCGCAATTTTTTGCAATTTTTGTAAAAAAAATTCGGTAAATTATCTTCAAATTTTTAAAAATTCATTCTTATTTATGTGAAATTAAAGTTGATTTAATAAAACTGCATACTTAACAATCATATAAAAAACGGTTTAAAGCTTGCCTCAATATATTGCAAAATTTTATCATTCTTAGGGTGTTAATAAATATTAGATGCGTTTTTTCTAGTAAATAGCTAATGTTATCAACTTACTCTAAGTCTAAGAATAACAACTCAGGCTGTTTAAGTTTAAAATACTGGAAATAATTATGATTTTCTTCCGTATGAGTCAGTCAAGCTCTTTAGGACTTTAAGTTTTAATGATTTCTTTTATAAATGTATTTGAGGATTGTGAAACAGATCAAATCCGCTTACTAGGAAATTTCTTAAAAGTATACCAGAATCAGCGGATGAATTTCACCAGTGTTTATAGCTGACTTGATCGTCAACTACAGCTCGTTCAACACGGACTTGTGCTGAAAAATCGAATCTTTACATAATCTCGGTATACTGTAGAAAACTAGGAATCTACTTCTTACATTTTGTATAGTGATTCACAGAAATAAGCTTTCACTGATTATGTGATTTTCCTTACGTTGTCATTTAACATTTCCAGAATCTATTTAATAAACCAGGTAATTCGGATTATACAGTGGCGATCACGCAGCAACGAATGTGAAATTTGAGGGAAACTAATATGGAATGTGTCACGAATAAAATAACGATCACTTGATCCATTAGCTGTGCCAAGTCTTCTATTGTGAAACACATTTCTTGATCTCAACGTTTAATACCAAACGTTCATTTCTCAACAGAAATTCATCCAAAAATCGGTTCCATAAACCGAAGTAAGTTAATGGTAAATTGCGCAGTCTATAATTAAATGTTATAAACAAACAGGGCACGTTTGCACCTGATTAGATTTCTTACAGATTTGTTCATATTCTCCTTTTTTATAGTACCTATCTCAGTAAATAAAACTTGATACAGGCGTAGCTAAAGTATGACTTCAAATAAGTAACTTGTTTTGGCAAATGCTTTTTTTGTTCACAGGTGAACACAAAAGTCTAGATGACGGAAAACGCATGACTGTCTAGTTGACTGCTGTACTTATGTTAAACACACAAATTTCAGATTTGACAATATTTATATGTACTTGCTATTAAAGGTGCTACCATGACATATTACGCTCTCAATTTGAGAAAAATATCTAATAGAAAATATAAAAAAATAAGGAAAACAAGAAGTTGTTTTAGTCTTAGTCTACAAATCAAATAGTGTTTTCATTTCTGATTCCTCAAAAGAGCAAACTGCGCAAGATGTCTACTAATGTCTCGGATGCTTCTAGGGGAGGTCAAAATAACACTAGTACGTGATATAATTATTTTCCTAATGTTCCTCATAAAGGAGATGTCGGGCCCCAAGGGGGTACCTAGTTATTGTTGTCTAAATTTGAAACCACCTGATATAATCCAATATAATTTTGGCATTTTATTTATACTGAATACATGATTTTATGTTAAATCCGATCTTTTACTGTTACTAGGTATCAAGAAATGAAAGTGCCATATATATTTTTCCAAAATTTTAACAGATATCATGCACTCAAGCAAAAAAATATTATTTTATATAGGTACTCTGAAGATTTTTCTTTAAATTAGGTAATCTGCATTTATTTCGATGAAATGAACAGTTTTTGAAATACAATAGATTTAATTTTTATACAATTTCATTTCATTCATTTACTTTATTTCACTTTATCAAGTAGAATAATCTTTGAATGATTGATTAAAAATAAACATTTCATAATTTTCAAACACTTCCTTAACTTTAGCTAAGAATATTTGACCTTCTCTTATTGTTCTCGGCCTACGCTCTGTGGGGCGAACCCGCAATTGGAACTCCTGAATCTGCCCTGATGATCCTAATATTCATTTCGATTCTTAGTGGATCTAAGATCGCTACGGACTGAACATCTCCTCATACAATGGTGATCCTCTGATATGTTTCGCAGTGGCCTTTGCAACTGGTTACATCCAACGCTTCCATAGAACTGACAGCGACCATCATACTTTAAATAGTAAAAGGAGGAATAGAAAGGAAAAGTTAGAACATAAAATGTATATTTCAGAAGGATCGTTAGAAAAAGAAATTGTTCGAAGTATTCAGTTGCTGTATTTTTCCTTCCACAAATCTCGAATGCTTACTCTAGTGCAAAAATCATTTCCAAGAGTTTTAATTACAAAAAAAATTGTTTGCCTCAAAACTAATCCAACATTTTTTCTGTGTTTTGGAAATTATGTAGTTTTTTTAAATATTGTAAATTAAATATTTAATATTACTTCTTTTTATGAAAAATAATAATAANTTAATATTTGTGGCGCCAAGATTTTTCATTACCAGTACCAACCCTGCAATGTTGGTTGAATAAGCTCGAGGGTCACGTGGCTTCTTGTAAACATTTATGAAGGCTCTATTTAACCAATATTAATAAAAAATAGTGCAGCACTGAATGAAAAGTTTTTCTTGAAAACTGTGCATTTTATGGATATGAGAAGTATGCAGTAAAATGGTGCAGTTTTTACATAGCACAGTTTTTTTATAATAATAATAATAATATTTATTAATCCTTTGAGACAAAAATGTATAGGACAGGTCAATGTACAAAGACAAGCACAAGACATATTTATACACATATCTCTGATTACAAATTGTCATTTAAATATTCTTCAGTGCTGTAGGTAATATAATTTGATGAGTAGCATTTCTTTAATTAATTTTTTAAACATTCCCTTATCTTTAGATGTATAGTAATGTGGAAGTTTATTATAAAATTTGATGCCCTGGTGCATAGGAGACATTTCAAATTTAGTAGTTTTATGCTTCAGAACACTCAATAAACCGCAATTCCGCGTGGAATATTCATGATAACGAGAGTTTTTACTAAAATTATCTCTAACATATATTAATATTTTATAGATGTAGATGCAGGGAACCGTCAATATTTTGTTTTCCGCGAATAAATTTCTGCATGTTTCACGAGAATTAATGCCAAATATTTTCCTAAGGATCCGTTTCTGGGCCACAAATATTCGATTACTGCTGACTGAGTTGCCCCACAAAATTACGTTATAAGAAATATGACAGTATACTAAGTTGTAGTATACCTACATTTAGTAGTGCACACAGCGGCATAGTATTCTTAACACGAGAAATTGTGTAAAACGATATATTGAGTGACCTACTGAGAACATCCACATGTTCATGCCCTGGTTAATTGATAATCAAGATGAACACCTAAAAACTTAGAACTCTCCGAAGAATGTAAAATAAAGTTATTAAAATGTAGGCACAGCTTAGCATCAGGCGCGCTAAGAGAGCGAAAGTACAGAACTTTTGTTTTTTTAATATTGATAATAAGATTATTGCAGTCACACCACTTTACAAAACAATCAATAACATTTTCACAATTTGCAGTAAGTTCCTTGAGGGTCCGTGCCGAGATCACTAGAGATATATCGTCAGCAAACAACGTTAGTGCGGAAGAGTCAAAATGTTGTACTAAATCGTTAACATATAGCAAAAATATTAATGGACCCAGCCCGGATCCCTGAGGTACGCTTAAATCAATATTTCTAGTTTCCGAAATACACTCATTTATTTTAACACACATGGATCTATCAGTGAGATAGTGGATCAACCAATTTAAGAATATCCCTCTAAATCCCATATTGTATAACTTGCTTTCAACAAATGACAGATTGACACAGTCAAATGCACGCGTCAATCAAAGAAAATGCCTGCAACATGCATGCCTTTATCCATCAATTTATAAATTTGTTCAGTAAAATTGCATGCGGCTGATTGGGTCGATTTATCTATTTGAAAGCCAGGTTGGCAACTTGACATTATGTTATATTTATCAATAAAAGCGAAAACTCTGTTGAAAAATACGCGTTCATGTATTAGGCTATAGTTTGCAATATCCCCGGGGCTATTACTTTTATAAATTGGAACTACTGTTGATTGTTTTAGGACTTTTGGAAAGTGACCACTGCTTACAGAGAGATTAATTAAAAAAGCAATATGATCGACTATATATATGGAGATTTTTTTCACCAATCTTACTGATAAAGGATATGTAACTGTGGTATATTAACAAAAGATGCAAAATTGATTTTTAGCAAAAGTGACAATTCCAATCAATCGGATCACAATGTAATAAAAATCGCAGCGGTTTGAATTCTGGAGGGTTTCTTTAAGATATTTTGAGGTTAAAAAAATACGGAAAATATCCTTAATCTACTCATTATTTGTAAAATTGTCTGAAGTTTAGCGAAAACCTTTGAATATGTAGTTTTTTTTATCATAAAACGGTAAGAGGATACTTTTAAGTTTTCAAAACCCTGCTTAGATTTTCTGTACGATTATTAGTTTCCAAGTAATTAATTATTATCAAAGCCAAAAAGGTATTTTTTTCTTTGAATGACGATAACTCACCGACAAATCATTGTACTCTTGAACAGCTCAAATTAATGATGATGAATCAAACTAAAAAATTATTAAATTATTTTTCAACTGGATTGCTTATGATTTCAAAGATAAAAATATTTGACTATCAGCTGTTTTAAAAATCACTTAAAAATTTAGGATTTTTTATCCTCTAATTTTTGTGACTAGTGTATATGAAAACAAAGTAATTTCAGCAATACCCATTTGTTCTAAATTATATTTTTTACGTCATAATTAAGTAATAGAGGTATGTCGTATTGTTTTTTCAAAGGTAAGTAATTAACCTATTAGATTTGTTATAGTCTATTAGGTACCTATTGAAAAGCGACTAAAAACGAAAATTATTTAGCTATTCTTCCCCCACCCGTTAAGAAGAAAGATTGCTCAGTATATATTACAAATTTATAAGTGGAATATTGTTGTAAGAAAACACTCAGGTGAATCGGTTTGTTTGTAGTGGAACATAACTAGTGGCGGTCGTTGGCCAATGGTACAATCTAACCGGTCTCTCGTTGTTGTCTTTCACTGTAACCTTCTTATGGAACTAAAAACACCTTTGCATGCAAATTAGTCTGAGAAACATTACATGTTAACAAAGACTAAAGTCTCACATATCAAAAGTAAGTATTCACTTTTTCTACTCATGATTAGTAGGTACGAAAGTAATATGCTGTCCAAATAACTTTCTCTAAATTATATTATTTTTATTCATCTATATGTATAATCCTGTCTGCATCTTAGAAAATGTGTTATAACTAGGGTATCTTTTAGATACGAAAAATTTCAAAATGGATAGATTGTATGAAAATAATAATTTTTTGCCCTACAATTTTTTTTCGTGAGGCACATGTTTTTTGAGGTAGGTACAGAGTTGAAATTTATTTTTTTTTTCTCCGTATAACATCAAAATGGCTTAAACAAATGTTTTTTTTAATTTTGGATGTAGTCTCGTTATAAAAAAAGGACATAAAATTACATTAAAAGCTTTGTTAACAATAAGTGCATAGGCAATAATTTTCAGTTTTTTAAAACGTCATAAAGCTCTTATTAAAAAATGTATCTTGTGATTTTTAGTATTTTTCGAAAGAGTTAATTTAAACTATTCTCTTACCTGCTGAGTTTTCCTTTAGTTGCGGGACATATTATTAACAAATTATCTAATAAACTTCTAAATAAGGAAGCAAATACTATAGACAGATATTTGAAAAGCTGAATTTGTTCTATTTCAAATACAGATTGTAACAAAATTAAAATTTATTTATGACATAAAACAACAATTAAGTGATATATAAATACAATACTTATGATATATAAATAGAACAAATTATTTTCATCTTTGAAATCTAATCTATCTAATCTACTATCTGCGTGAGCTATAAAACATATTCAAAATGTAATTCGTCAGTGACAGTACATCTCTCTAATATTATATGGTGTTTTTCTTAAGGCTCTTGTACACGTTTGGCCAACTAGTTGACCAATGGGTTGGGCCAACGTGTACTAGACCACTTGGCGAATGTTGTCGGTTTTTCGTGCACACATCAAAAGACATTGGTGCAATCCGCCAACAGTGTTCACACGTTGGCCTCTTCTTCATTACGTAGTTGCCGTTTAAGCGGAAAGGATAGTGTTGCAGCTTGCAGCGTAATGATTATATTTACGAGCTAAGATGGCGGTATGGAATAGTGGTTCTTTGGTACACATTTCTATAATAATTAAAAGTACTATACAAATAAATTACCGCGGCAGCGACAGTTTCTACATCTATGCTCGTTAAATGGCCAATGCAGAATGAGCAATGCCAACGTGTAAACAGTGCCCTCATTTTTGGCCCAACTCATTGGCCCAACTAGTTGGCCAAACGTGTACAGGAGCCTTTAGGATACCTATTTACGGCGGACCTAATAATCACACTCCTCTCCTTAGGCACACTGATTCGTCTCTACGAATATAATGTAAACACTGTTCCTTAGAAACCCCTGATTTAGATCGGGTGGTGGTAGTAGCCAACTTGTAGGACTTACACCTGCTGCTCCACCAAAATTTTGATGGGGTGAATCGACCTATCTAACATTCAGGATTATTATTAATCTTTATTAACAATTCTGATTAATTTGCGGCTCCTGTTCTCAAATTTGGAAATAGTTAGATAGGTCGATTGCCACCTCAATAAAATTTCCTATTATAAGGTCTATAGCTGTAGCACGAATCACCCAACCTAAACCTAATGGATTATTTTGTTTAGTGTTTTTAAAAGGACGTACTCCAAGAAGAGATACCAATGATGTATTGCCACTATCAGATTGCATTTTGAATCTTTTTATAGTTTACGTAGTTGGAAGATTAGGTATTCCAAAACTTATAATTTAAACTTTTAAAAGGTTTACAAAGATGGTGTTGTGGGTGTTGTTATGTCGTATATAATTTTGTTGCAATCTTCATTAGAAATTCTCCGGACTGAATTGTAGAGAAAGGGCTCAATGGAATAAGCTTTTCAAATATTTACATAACATCCTTCTTTTGCTAAATAATATTCCGAAGTAAAATAAAAACAAAGAAGTGAAGAGAATAGTTTGCTTTTATTATTTCAAAAAATCACAAGAGACACTATTTTAAAAGGGGCATTATGGCAAGTTGAAAAAATGAAAATTAACTAACACGAAATTGTTATAGGCATAGATTTTTTTTAAGTAAAGGGGGTCGTCGTCCCACATACCTTTGCCTATACGATTGTTTTTAACAGTGTTTATATATTTTGTGGCTTTTTTTAAAACAAACCTGTGTTCAATATTATAAAATAAATCTATTAACTATTTTTGAAGACCATGAAAAAATAAATAATATTCAACTACAGAGTGCTCTCGCAAAAACTCTCAGAAATATTTTACATGGAAAATAGGTATTATTTTTACCGATCTAAACCTTTTTATATTTTTCGTATTTAAACGATAATGTACTATTTTGTTACCACTTGTTTTTGTGCATTGTTTTTAATTTATATTTTATGACAATTAGGTATCTGAATATACTTTTTGCAGAAGACTAAAATTTCTGGAATACAATCCAATATGTTTTTAGAGAAATAATATGAGTTAACTGCGGCAGTACACACTTTTGTTTATTTATTGGATATTTTTAAAGGAATGAGAATTCTAAGTATATATTTTTTGTTATCTGTTAGTATAGACGAAGAAAAATATTGATTTAGTAAAATGCTAATTTAATAAAAATAAATAAATTTGTTAGATTTTATTTTGCCTTTTAGCAACTGAATTTTTCGGTAATCACTAGTCAATAGAATGAGAAATGACTGCTCATACTCTAAAATGTACATTATCTACTACTAAAGTACTTGATGAAGCATTTAAATGTAATTTATGTATTTATTATCGTTATTGTTGTTGAATATGAACTTTGTTGTTATTTATTTGTATTACCTGGTGACGAAAACATATCTTTGTCTTTATGATGCTTTAGTGTCTAAAAATATACGAAAATTTGAAAATAGTACCTAATTAAGTAGTTTTGTTAATTTTTTTCTCTTTATTTTAATAATTAGTAAGTAATAATTAATTCCATTTTCATTCTGCTTAACTTCGTATATACGCGTTAAAAAACAAGAAAGAAAAAGCACATGTAAATTGTAAAGACTGCAAAGTTCACCGTAGTTGCGCGTGACTCAGCTCGCGGAAAATCATAATTAAAAACTCTCGCTTTGTAACATCGAGGCTTAGGGTAAGTGCCACAGTCGCCTACTTTTTTTGACTAGATTCTTGACCGTACGCAAACAATAGATATATACATTCTACAGAACCTTCATAAATGTTTACAAGCCACGTGACCAATCTATGAATACCAATTTGTGGAATATGAAATAAAGATAGATTTAAAAAAACTAAATAAACTTTTTTGCTTATTTTTGCTTAAAGAATATTCCGTTTTAGCTTATTCACTTATTCATGTTATATCTTGTACATATCACGCCACTGATGTGTAGACTATGAAATTCCTTGGTATTTATCAAGGCCGACTTGGCTTCTACAAGTTAAATTGAATAGTAGGTACCTTAGTCTGCTTAATACTTATAGCAGTTTTACTCAGTACAGAAATAATTAATAATTTTTTTAACTTGAATTCATTGTTATGTGTAATACCATTGTATAATGGTAATACTTACATAAAATTGTAGTCAGTTCATCGACGATAATAAATTCATGGAAAACTTATAAGTATTGAACTGTTTCTACCTCATTATAATCTTTGTTCAAAGAACTGAACTAAGAGAAATTAGAGCGTTCGAAAAACAGCAACTCATCAAGGGTGACAATAAATTTGGTGTTTCAATTAGTTGGAACTGATCAGGTTAATTCCCAACGATTAAGAAATTTTTGGTTTAGTACATACATGTGCATAAGTTCACTACAGTTCTGTTCAATTTGTGATATTTTTTATCTTGTTAACTTATAACTTGAGTTTATATTTAAATGCTTGATTTAATTTAATTAGAAAACATATCAATTTCAATCATTATCGAACATTATCAGTAATAATTTAATCAATGAAGATTTCATAAATAATAATAATTATATTAATTTATTATTAATACTGAGTTTCTATTTGTTATGTACATACATAATAGAAAATATGAGATAAAGATACAAGAATTGGTAAAACATGCGCATATGGTACCAAATTCAAACCGTTGCAAATTTGTTCTTCGAACAAAGCTATTGTCAATTTTTCATGTCGTAAAACAAGTAGAAGATATAGTGGTATAGTAAATAACTTGAATTATTAGAAGTTGGTATGAAACCAATATTAGTATTCTAAATTAGACCTAATTATTACAAATAATTGAACCATAATACACCTACATCAATTCATGGTTGTGTAAAACCGCTATTAATCAGTTTAATACACACACACACAAGAGAGAGATAGACAATTTCTATAGTTTTTATTATATTAACTTATTACTTATTAAATAGTGAGCAACATGGTTCCGATGACATGTTTGCAACAACAGTAGCATGCAATTCAATTAATTTTTCACATGGAAATAACTTTTCCGTTTATTACTAAACTACGATTTCTGCTACACACATAAATGGAATAGAGTCAGCTCTGCAAAATAGTGCTTCACCTATAAATGTTGATGAGTGGAATATGTCGTTAGAAAGAGAGAAAGCTGCATATTTGAAATTTAACATTCTTTTGGGATACTTAAATTATTTCTAATTTGTACAATTTGTACATTAGTAGTCAATTTTTATATCTTTTTCATTTGCAGCATATTCAATTAATTTGATAACCACAATTTATTGCTGTCTATCATTATTAGTTATTCAAGTAATACTCAAGTAATAAAAAGAGATTGGAGGAAGGAGGATAATGCATGCGCGCAACCTACGTGTAACAGATATACTTCTTTTAATACCCAAATATTACTAAAGTATTACATAATATTACTCTAATATTATTCGACCTTGTACATTAAATTACTCCTGCGGTTTCCTCTTGATTTTTACTCTTTCCGTTAGTCATCTCATCATTCTCAGTTAAATAAGTATTAATTTTCTGCATGCTTAAAATGTTTGCTCCAACAATAATTAACTAATCTTTATCTTATTTTTCTTGAATATCTCGTGATTAGAAAAATCTCCTGTAACAATTCATTTACTTTGGCCTTTATTCTCAATGTTAAAAAAGTGCAATTTTAATCAGTTTGGTCAAGTAAATGTCTGATCCCAAATTTAGTGTCTGTTGAAAAGGTACAGTTGTTGATGGAATCGAGATTATGGCTATCGAATCATAATACAGCAGCACAAAAAAATGTTTTTTGGGTCTGGAGATCATACTATATCTACTACATGTTTTCGGTGTCGCTGAATCTGAATACGTGATCCGTTTAATCCTATCACATCAAGTTTTGCCATTAACCCTATACATAACCTCATAACCCAAGCTGCCAAATCCATTACATACAACGATCCTGTAAAGGGAGCTGTGCACCCACGACAATCCTATAACCCCATAACTAATAACTTCAATAACTACGTTACTTAGTAGTTTGTCTTCATCTCTCATCGCGGGATATATCAGGGCTCTATAAACAGAATATATTTAACCATATAATCCTCCAACCCCGTAACTTCATAATCCTATAACCCCATAACGCCAATAACCACGTTACGCAGTAACTGGGAGCCAATAACGTAACGATATAGGCTATGTTCCTTGCATTAAACAGTGGAACTTCTGCGCAACGTGGTTATTGGAGTTATGGAGTTACAGGATTATGGAGTAGAGGGTTGACAAATTATAGGATTATAGGGTTATTGTGTGTGCACAGCCCCCTTTACAGGATCGTTGTGTGTAATAGGACTTGACAGCTTGGGCTATGAGGTTATATGGGGTTAATGGTTAAACCTGACGTGATGGGGTTAAATGGATCGGGGATTCGGATTCAGCGATCCCGAAAACATGTGGGAGACATAGTCTGACCTAAATACCCGAAAAACAGTTTCTTTTGTGTGGCTGCGGATCAGACAATAAAGGTGATATGATACCAAATAATCTTTTTTTTTGGGGGGGGGGGAAAGGTGAGAAGTGTTTTTGTATCAAGTGTATCTTAAAATTTATAGAATACCTACATATATTTAAAACAGTAGATTAATATAATAACAAGATGCTTCCTACTGTAACTCCCTCGATAGCAAACTCCGTATAGCAAAGCAAAGGTGCTATACTACTGAAATAGATAATATTTGATCATGTAAATATGTTGTTTTCACTAAGAATACATAGATTCTCAAAAAGAAAATCATAGATGTAGTAACACTTTATGAAATTTGCTGAATATCTTACTAAAATTTTTTGAAGTGTATTTCTGGATCAAAGCTTTATTTTTATCATATTATTTTTACCTATTCTCTTGAAATTTGTTTTCTTTCTCGTGTGACATCAGTCATGTGTGTATGTAGGTTTGTAAGTTATAAAATTTATTAAAAAAGTCTTTTTTAATTGCTGAATTCAAGAATTAGTCAAGATTTGTTTGTTAACATACTTTTTCTAAAAAATATCCTCAGCTGAATAAGTAAATTTCACGAAAAAAAAATAGAAAACTGAATTAGATATACTTTGCTTCGAACCATGAAATCGCAAGCATTTGTTAATTATTTTATGCCACTGCCAGTTTCAATGTGTTAATTTAGTTTTTATTCACATTTATATAGGTACCTTAGGTAAGGTAAATTAGTCTAACAGACGCACATTTCAATAGCATATACAATCTGTACAATTTGTGTTGAAATAGAATTCCTTGAAAATAAATGAACAAACACGCCTTCGTAACTGCGAAATCCATATGCACGGCAAGCTGCTACAGTAAATGCCACACCGTCAGAAATAACCAAATACCTCTCCACTACTTAACGCTCTGCTACCAATAGTTTCGTGGAGATAACTAAATACTTTCCACCAATTCTTTATTAATATTCCTTATTTAAAAACATAAATCACGCTTAAAGCGTAAAAATACAAATTTGATGTTTTACAGTTGACATTTCTCCAAACAATTCATTTTTTTCTCGTTAGTAATTTGATTAATATTACAAATCTGAACACCGTCAATGTCTTTCTTTCCGAGAAAGTGATGCAGGGAATTATATCTCAACAAATATCACGCAGACTGTAAAATTCTTTAATATTAGAATTATTTTAAATCTTTCTTTCTAAAACATCTCCCAAACTCCAATTTAATAAATTTTATATACCTACTCATTAATTCCAAATTAAAAACCAAGGTAAATTAATAGACCAATCAAAATAACTCATTTATAGGGGAAAAAAAGAAAATTGTTACCTGGACATTAATAAGTGGAAATGGTAAAAGGGCTTATAATAAACCTAAAAAAGATAAATGCGTGAGCAGGGGCGGCGGAGGGTTGATTTGGAGGGTTGAAAAGTTATGAAAAATTGTATCATTGAGATTTCTGGCGAAAGTTGACGTCAAACAAAAAAGTATTCAATACAAAAGTTGTGGATCATAATTTAAGAGATTACAACTATGTCGCTCCCCACAGTCCCTACCCAAAGAAACTATTATTGAGAACGCATACGCGTAAGATTTCTACTAGTTTACTAACAACTATCGCCTACTCCTACTACCGAGTAGAATATCCATTTCAAGGAGGTACGATGTGTTCTCGAAGTAAAGTATCGTGTATTTATGGAAATATATGACGGTTTTGACAACGAGAAAAACTGCAACTACAGTCTTGCCAGCATCCACATCGGCTATGAATTGTTCACCTGCTCGTGGATAAGCCAATGTCGGTGGTAAACATGAGCTTATTTAAGTTTTTCAAATGCCTGTTGACATTTCCAGTCGTAATCAGTAAATATTAATATCTTCAAGTTTGGAAACTGTCATGGAAACTCTATGACATTTCAACACATTCAATTATCTTGCGATCTACGTGATTTGGAAACTTTGGAAACTTATTTTTCGATTCGTTAGTGTAACGGAGATCACCAGATTGGAAATTTGTTTCTCTTGAAACAATTTAAAAGCTTTCAAGGCCGAATAACTAAATTAAATTTGTAATTGAATCTGATACAAATTAGTCGGATGTTGATGCTAGAAGTTTTCAGTNTCAAAAATGCAAGAAAAGTAAAAAATGACTTGCAGCAATGAATTTTTCAGTGATTGTTGATAATTTGTTTAAATTTAAAAAAAAAATCAAAAACTGATTACACCATTCAATTGTACGGAAAAAATACAAAAAAAACTGTCCCATTGTTTCACCCATAACTATTTTTGTACAGTATTGCTATAAACATAAGTCGAATAGTGAATAAATAAAATAAATAATATTTTTTTCCATAGGATCGATTAGTGTACTAATTTTTTTTAAGTTTGATGAAGACATAGATATACAGTGTGTCCAATATAAGGATGGGATAGGCATTAGGATCTAGGAAACGGTAAGAGATACGGGATGGCTCAGATTAGAAAAAAGTTTTTTTATACCTAACAATATGTTGTTTAGAAACTTTTAAAATTCCGGGTAGTTCCGGAGATATCCGGAAAAACCCGGAATTTTGCAAAATTGTTTAATTTTTTCTGGATTTATTTAAAAACGAATTTTAAAATAAATTACATATTTACAGTGCCACTTTTTTCGCTCAATACAATGGCGTCAACATTTTTGCAATCCGACGTTTCGTCTTCGAGGGGCCATCATCGGGTTAATTTTTTTAAAGAAGTAGCTGCTATTTTTATGTCAAAATATAAAGCCATTTTTAATTCTGAATTAGAGGATATTACTATGGTAATCGCTTAAAAAGTTTTTAGCTTGTTTTAGTTATAATTTAAAATTTTTCCAGAGTACAGCTCTGAACGCTTTCAAAATATCTCTTGGATGAAGTCATAACAGTATAAAAGTCAATACTGCACAAAATATCCAACAATTTTTTACTGCTATTAGCAATACTAATTAGAAATAATAAAATATTTCATAAATTCGTATTATTTTTTTGTTAAGTTTATGGATTAAAAAAAATTGTTGGATATTTTGTGCTGTATTGGATTTTATTCTCTCCCCCCCCTCTCTCTCCTCCAACAGATACAGGTATTTTGAAAGCGTTCAGAGCCGTACTCACACAATTTTTAATGATAGCTAAAAACCTTTTTAAGCGATTGCAATAGTAATATCATCTAACACAGAATTAAAAATGACTAGATTTTGTCATAAAAATAGTAGTTTAGAAAATTTAATCTGATGATAGCCCCTCGAAGACGAAACGTCGAATTGCAAAAATGCTGACGCCATTGGATAGAGCGAAAAAAGTGGCAATGTAAGTATGCAATTTATTTAAAATTCTTTTTCAAATAAAGCCAGAAAAAAATAAAACAATTTTGCAAAATTTCGTGTTTTCGGTTTACAGTTAATACTTTGTATTGCAGAAATGTCAAATCGTCCAGAGATAATTTATTTGTAATTCGACTTAGATGTTTATAGCAATACTGTACAAAAATAAAGTTTTAGGTCAAACAATGAGACACAGTTTTTTGTAGAATTGAATGGTGTAATCAGTTTTTGAATGTTTTTTAATTTAAACAAATTATCAACAATAACTGAAAAATTCATAGTTACAAGTCATTTTTTACTTTTCTTGCATTTTTGAGTATGTTTATGAAATGTTATTACAGATTTTTTATTTCACCAAAAAGTATATGTTAAAACGAAGAAAATGAATATCGGCAGAACTCTGTACGATGATTTTTTTAAGTAGAATTTTTCTTTGAAAAAAGTGTTTCAGGCCGAAAAAAATGAATATCTCAGAAACTTCTTGATTTTTTTATCTAAAAAATTTTGAGGTTATTTAAGACAGGTGAAGGTATACTTTCACCAAGCTTCGTCAAAATTAAATTATTTTTGCGGAAAAGAGAAATAAAAAACGAAAAATCATAAAAAACTGTTTTTCGCATTTTTCTCGGAAATTTTGAGGTTATGTTAAAAAGTGACCTCTACAAAAGTTGTAGATTTTTGCATTATCTACAACTTTTGTATTAAATACTTTTTTGTTTGACGTCAACTTTCGCCAGAAATCCCAATGATACAATTTTTCATAACTTTTCAACCCCCCAAATCAACTCTCCGCCGTCTCTGCTCACGCATTTACCTTTTTTAGGTTTATTATAAGCCCTTTTACCATTTCCACTTATAAAAGTCTAGGTAACAATTTTTTTTTTCTCCAAGTGTAATTTGGTTGGACTATAAGGACAATTATTAGAAATATTTCCCAGAAATTAAGTTATTATTGTTATTAATTTCATTAGGGTCAGTCAACTGTGGTGGCAAAGTAAAATTCTTACAGTATAGTAGGTATATTAAAAGAGTCGAGGGCTTTCCAAGTCTGTTCAATATTTTTTGTTGAGATGTAAAAAATAAGTTATATAATTTCTTCATTCCAAATTCCGCTTGGAAGCGACAACAGAATGTTAGAAATCTGTACCTATATTTTTTATCTTGAAAATGATTGTAACAAAAGTCCAAACGTCTTCAACTGTCCTCTGAAAATGTAACGACATTTCTATCTTTATTTGATATCCTACTTATTTATATACACACGAGAAATTATGTGAATACCAAATAAAAACGGAAAATATTGTAATCAATTTTTTGAATGTTATGTGATATGTTTGAACTTTTAACTATAAAATTATTCTGCGCCATCTGACAATTATAAATCTATTTATAATTTATTATTCAGATAATCATATACACAAAACATAGTCGAATGTAAATTTTAATTCGGATAGAATGTCCAAAAAATTCGAGTGTTACTTGAAGACGAAACTGATTGTGAGGTGCTGATAGCCGATAACCAAGTAAATAATAGCAAGGTAACATATCTGTATTTAATGAATAAAATTTTCTTTGGGTGCAAATGTTCATATATTATTTAAAATTTTAATATTAATCAATATCTTATTGGACAATGACAACAGGGTAATATACAAAACAAATTGTGCTAAGGTATAAGGAATCTGATTATAATAATTTCATTTAATAAAACAATCAATATCAGTTTCAAGTTCCTTATGAATATTAATATCTATTAATTACTAACGTTCTATAATACTTCTCGAAATATTCACTTAGTAAGTTTTATCAATTTAATAAAGTTAATTTTATTAATTTAATTATTTTAGATGTTAGCGTTCCTTTATACAAAAATAAAAGAAGATAAATTCTGAATAACATTTGAAAATATATAGCAATTAGAGCATTACATTTTGTTCTGTAATCATTTTTGTAACTAGGGATCAAAATCCAGAAAAGAAATCTTTATATACAAAACAAAACATTGCCAAATTAATGTTTTATAATAATCCAATTTGCTTTTGTTTTTATTAACAAACTGATGATAAAGAATGTGTGATGTCATACATAAACTAAATTGACGAATTAATTACATCGTAACAGATGAATAATGCTCGCTTCCTATTTTTATATTATAATATATTGTAGTCGGGAAAATTTTTGTAATGAAGATGGAGAGACATTTTTTCTATAACTGCCAACTAGTTTCAGTTTTTACGAAATATTGTTTTCCTTTGTAGTTTATAAAATAAAAGGAAGAAAACACAAATAAATTTAAAAATATTCAATTGTTTATATCGACGACGAAATTGTTACTAAATTCTATTAGAAAATAAGTATACCTGTAAAGTAACGTTCAAATTCAATAGTCAGGTATCAATATTTAAAATGTATTGACATGGAAACTTACATAGGTATTCTAAAAACCCTATTTAATTTCTTTAAAAAAAGGTACACCTGCCGAGAAAAATTGATTTCACTACTATCAAGTACATTAATGGATTAGACAGTATTTCGGAGTATTCTAATGCAACTAAACCGTTTTGCTAAATTTGTAATCATATTAAATAGCTTTTATACTTATTCCAAGTGTCTATGGATATTTCTCAATAATACTGCCAAACATTTACATGGCTATGTGTGAACGTATCTATTAATCAAAATTTAAGGTTGGAAGTAAAGGTACCTCAAGCCTCTATAATTTCGAACAATTGTTCGTTGTACAATTTTCTATATTAGGAACAGATTAGCTTCCAACACGGAATATATTAAAATAGTATTACAATATGGAAACTATTCCAAATGAAAGATATAATATAATAACATAAAATAAAGGAAATTTCAGAACCTGTTTAATACTGAGGCAAATAAAAGTTCGTTTTAACAAATGAAATAAAATATTAAGCAAATTTGCTCTACTGTCTAAAATTATTTATTTGTAGCACAGTTATAAGTTTACCCTATCTCAATAGGTAAGTCGATAGATTAAAAAAAAAAAGGTTAATAGTCACAAATTTAGAAAAAAGATTAAATTTGAGTAGACTAGGGTACCTACCCAGATACATCCAACTTTTGTATTAAATACTTTTTTGTTTGACGTCAACTTTCGCCAGAAATCCCAATGATACAATTTTTCATAACTTTTCAACCCCCCAAATCAACTCTCCGCCGTCTCTGCTCACGCATTTACCTTTTTTAGGTTTATTATAAGCCCTTTTACCATTTCCACTTATAAAAGTCTAGGTAACAATTTTTNTTGATATATTTTCAGCAAGACCTTTAAGATGGTTTCACCAATCACCTCTTATATTAGACGCCTTCTAAAAAATGTAATTATGTAATTGTCAAAATTGAAAGTTCTGTCAAAACATTCATAAAAAAAATACGTAGGTACATGATTTATTATTTTGCAGGTTAGTTATGTTTAAAAAACTTATTTTAATTGGCCTGTGTTGGATCTGCCTAATAACAGCCAAAGATCCTGCAATAGAAGAAGAAGAACTCCAAGCACAAAATCTTTTAAGAGCAATAAACAAAAGAACTGAAGAAAATGAAAACAAAGTAGCTTTAGCGAATTGGGCATACGCCACAAATTTAACAGATGAAAACTTGAAACATCAAGTAAGTAGATACTTTGTAGATTCATTTAAAGCTTACAAAACGCAAAAACTTTGGAACCTCATAGGAAATTTTACGCTGAACAAAAAAGATCCTGTAAGTATATGGCCTCAAGAAACTTTTATAACTATATTTTCCGCTTACTTTCATAGACCACGCCAAAACAATCCGGCATTTAGAAAAACATTTACTACCAAATTTTGTGGAAAATTAAATTTTGCATTAAATAAGATCAATGTCGGTTGAAAATTCAATATTATATAAGGCAATTTAAGTAAGGTAACCAAGAAAATAGTTCTCTAATACCTAATTGTATGTGTACTAACACACAGACAACAAATGCGAGTGTCTGTTAGAAATCTTTAACTTATTTAGCAGACTTTAATGTCATTCGACTTGAAATCTACCTATATATGATCTGTTAAACGTGCCTTTCGAAAAAAATAGATTGTTTTGTCGCAATCAAGGGAAATAGGCCGAAAAATTGTTTCTTATTATTTATCTTCACAGAAACATTTTTATTCATAATAAAATTTCTTATACTTATACCAGTTACAGGGTTCTTAACGGTATGTGGCCTATTAAACGTTTCAGAGGAACCAAAGACAATATGACTGAAATTTTGTTTACGGGGGTTATCAGATATGTCCTCTTCAATGAAAATAATGCTATCACGCAGCACTTCTGGTTACACCGGAAGTAGCTGTCAACTTCGTTATTGTAAACATAACACTTTATATATTATTTCATTATCGACAAGATAAATTGAAAAAATTAGTCAAAAATGTTAAAGGTTTCCTGTACCTAAATCTAGCCGTTTTCGAGATAATCGAGATTTTATAAAAATTTTGACAGATGCAAGCGTTTCGAAAATTCCTTATATCTTTCTTCATTCTGGGAGACTTCAATTGCTTTTCGGAATACACAAAGCACATAAGATGCACTACCTTCCGCTATCAAAATTAACTGAAGAAAATTATACTGTGTCCCATTTTCACGTAACATTTTGATATCTTAAAACCGACAAAACTTTTTAAATTCAAATAATACACGTATTTTTCTACATCATATTATAGAAAATCAAATTCTCTTTTCACCGATATAGGCATTGTAGGGGTTACAGTTTCAATTTTCTCAGATAGGTATTTGCGATTTACTTATATTTTCAAGAATATTACGTTAAAATATCATCAAATGCGCCTTGAAAGGCAAATATTGGTATTGTCATTCAGTATTATACAAGCATCAAGTATTTTCTCGACAATAAAAATGCGGAATAATTATTCTAATGTAGATATTTTGAATTTATTTTATATCAATGGAACATTCACCGTGAATCAAAATTATTAGCTGTATTTCTATGATTTGGCATTTTGCAACTGAAACAGAACAATTAATGAAATGATTTCGGTTGGTTTTCTTAGAATTTCTCTCTAATTTTTAATGTTGCCATAAAAGTTTTTAAAGAACAGCAAAAATAAATAATTTCAAATAACTAATAAATGCATTACCTATTATAATTTTATGATATTTGGAATGGGGTTGAGAGGATACTGTAATTTAAAATTTTGGTTACATTTCATTGTTTTCTTAATGAAATGATGCTTATTTGCTGTTTTCTGTACTTGCAGTTACTAATAATAGTATCCCATTGGAAGGAAATCTTATTATTATTTTTTTGTAAATATATACCCCTTCATTATTAGAAGATGCAACAAATGTCAAACAACGCATTTTATTAATGTAATAATGAAAATATATATATATTTCAATGATTTACAAAGAACGCTATTGTACGTAGCTGGCCGAGTCAAATGTTGTAAAATACCAAATCATAGAAATGCAGCTAATACTGATTCATGGTGAATGTCCCATGGGTATAAAATAAATTCAAAAAATCTTCATTTGAATAATTATTCTGCATTTTTCTTGTCGAGAATATATTTTATACTTGTAGAATGCTGAATGATAATAGCGTTGTTGACCAAATTTCAAAAAGTAGATAATATAATTGTACACGTACTAATTAGTGTGTATGCGCAATTAGAGATTGAGAAATGCGTCGGAACAGTTTTAAAATAATTATTTAAAACTGAATTTTTTATAATATTTCAAAACGGCTGTGACGTCATAAGGGGCACCTTGTAGTGAAATTATGTGAAATTGATTGCGTAAAGGAAAAAAATTGGAAGAAGATGCTCTGTCAACACTGTCAGTAGTGTCAGTCTGTCAGTGACATTGTCACATAAAATATTTTCAAGTCTACGAGTTATTTTCCTTAATCTTCGAATTCCTTTATTAAGTAAAATTATTATTTAGTAATAATCATTTAATATCTTCCTTCCCTTAGATTTAAAGCATAATGTGTGAAACGGGATTTGTGAAAGCTATTTCGCAAATTTTACCAAAAATTGATATTTTTATGACCATGAATTGAATTTTTAAACAGTGACGACCGTTTTAATATTGGCGAAATCAGAGGTATAGAAGTAGTCAGGTCACTTTTGTTTAAAGTTAAAAGAACATAAAACAGGGCAACAAGGTTTGATGGACAATTTTGATATATTTTCTTCTTCTTCAAAATTATGCAAAAAGATCGCTAATAGCTTCTTATTCAATTGCCCATTATGACGTCAGACTAGTTTTTAAGTAACACAAATATTCATAAATGATTTCTACCACTAATTTGTCATACATTTAAAATTTTACTATACAGGCAGGTCCTTTTATATAAAATCTTTGTATCAACAACAATTTGTATATGGTTTGTTTTTATAGTCAACAACCCTAAGGCGCATTTGATGTTATTTTAATGTAATATTATTGAGACTAAGTAAACCGAATATATCTGAGAAAATTGAATCTGTAACCCCTACAATACCTATATCGGTGAAAAGAGAATTTGATTTTCTATAATATGATGCAGCAAAATAATTATGTTCCATTTGAATTTAAAACATTTTGTCTGTTTTAAGATTTCAAAATGCAACGTGAAAAATGGTACTCTTAATATAACTTTCCTCAAGTAATTTTGATAGCGGAAGGTAGTGCATCTTATGTTCTTTGTGTATTCCAATAAGTAAGTGAAAGCTCCCTAAACGAAGAAAGATATAAGGAATTTTCAAAACGCTTGCATCTGTCAAAATTTTTATAAAATGTCGATTATCTCGAAAACGGCTAGATTTAGGTACAGGGAAGCTTCAACTTTTTTGACGTATATTTCAATTTATCTTGTCGATAATGTAATAAGAGTGTTCCATTTAAAATAACGAAGTTGACAGCTACTTCCGGTTAACCGGGAGTGCTGCTTTGCTACTAGTGCTACCCTGTAGATCCTGTATAAGGCTACAAGGTTACTATTTGTCAATGTTGCTATCCTGACGATTAAACTGAATTTTAAATATTTAATTGCAGTTAGAAGTGGCTGCTGAAGCAGCAAAAGATGAAAAGACGATTTGGCAACAAGTCAATCTTTACAGCTGGCGAGGACTTTCGAACTATGGCATGAAAAGGCAATTTTCTAAATATGCAGTTTTGGGCGAAGCTGCACTTCCTGAAGACAGATTTAAACAGTTTCACAAAACGATCAGCGATATGGAAGCAGTCTATTCGACAGCCAAAATATGCGACTTTAAGGATTCTGAAAAATGTGATTTAGCTTTGGAGCCAGGTAAAATGATGAAAAAATGTACAGTTAATTAATATAAAACGGATTTGTATTTATTTAGAATCTTTTAATGAAATGCTATCTTACTTGTAGTTACTAGAGGCTTTCAATCATAACAGTTTTTAACTTGAACGGGCGTATTTATTAAAAATTTGTACATATTATTGACTGTTTTTAACTATAAAAGATTACCTAATCTTATTTATATGTATTGTTTATACATATTATTAGCATTACTTAAACTGGATTTCTCAGCCTCAAGACTTGTACACATGACCTTTCGAATTAACAGGGCAGAATTGTTATAAAAGCACAGATCGTACCGAGTAAAGAGGGTGTTTTGGCTGCCATAAATTCAAGTACTAATAGGAAATGAAAATATAAAACGACTTTAAACCATATCGTATTTTGCTTTTGGATTTTGGATCTGTTGTTGTTTCTACTATTATGTAGATGTCACTAGTATTTCCAAGCGACATTTTAGAACATCACTGTTTTTAGATTTGATCTCTTCATTGTATGTTGCGTATAACAATTTCACCTAGCAAATCATGCACCGTTTTGAAGACATACCTTGTATCTCTAATATTGCCAGAAAAATGTTTTTCGAATTTTCATTTTCCTATTAATATCAAGAGTGTAAAAATTATTTCAATTTTACTAGACTGATTTTTAGTTCTAAGAAGTAAACATGGAAATATGAATTCAAGAGTTTGAATAAAAAAACACCGTATACTGATACCGATGCCGAGGTCGGTTAAGCTCTATCACGTCAGGCTCAATGTCATTTGAAGGTCAAACTAGGAAAAGGTGGCATAGGTTTTTTGACTTGTTAAGTCTGAATCTTCTATCACCTCATGTTTGAAGGTCGTTTGAAGGTTAAAGTAAGAATAGGAGGTTAAAGTAAGAATAGGAGGCGAAAGAAATTGGAAAAAAAATACGAATACTCACCTGCCTACTTTTGTCGGTTTATCTGTCAGTCGTTTTACCTGCACACCTGTTTGTGTGATAGCGAATTTATCGTCCGCCTGTATTTTTTCTCTGTCCATCTACCTGACATCCTGCCTTTCGATCGGTAACTTTGTCTGTCTTCCTGTCTGACTTTAATGATTAAATGTTTCTATTTTTCTGTTTTTCTGCCACCTCTGTCTTTTATTTTAATTTGTTTACTCACAGCGATTTAAATCAATCAAAGATACGTCTTTTGTGGAAAAATTATATAGAAGCAAGTTCTGTTCCTTTGCTAACAACTAGTAGATTAGTAATATCTCTTATTAACAGTAGTATAACATTAATAGGTAACTATGCAAATTAACAAAAAATCTATTGCCTTCCGCTAAGATATACAGGGTGATTCACAACTTATCCAAAAAAATTTGGGAATAGATGCGGCATGAGAAATGGAGTCAATATTGTAAAATAATTTTTTGTAAAATCCTTATAGTTTCTGAGAAAAAAATTATTGAAGTTATAGCACATTAAACCACTACATAGCTGGACAACTGTAGTCTCTAGCGTCATTCGCAATACGCGTGGAGAGCCATGTGACTCCTAATACTGAAATCCGTCGTTGCGGTAGTTTTTACCTGTTATCTGTGGTATTTACATCAGTTTATTAGTAGTTAGTGTCAAAAATGGCTTGCGTGTATAGCAACTCAGAGTTGATGGATATCGTTTTAATTTATGATTTTATTACTTAAAAACACAAATTAATTTTATTAATAATTAATAAAGGCAAAAGCATTTGAATTTGTCGATATAAAATAGGTGCGATAAAATTCTATTTACATATTTCTTTCCTTGCGAAAGTTTTTGTCCATTTTTATCACGCCGCCATACCGGTGACATTGTGCGAGGTCAGGTTTTACAGTGGACCAGTTTCCAGTGCCGTGCAGAAGTATATTTTAAATCAATTTCGAACTGACCTTTTTGATTTTTTCTTTACAAAATTATATTTGTAAGGGTCCCCTGTACATCCAGAATTTTTGTTTTTGGATAAGTTCTGAATCACCCTGTATAAGCTTGTGTAATAAGTTACGATCCATATGTTTCCTTCTTGGTATTACTATATTCTGCCAATGTGATTTTAAAAATTATTATGTTGAACTATTCTAAAAACATATTCTTAATATTTACTCCTATTACTACTGTCTAGACCTTACTCATATACTGGAAACCTCACGCAATCCCGATGAATTGAAACACGTTTGGCTCGAATGGAGAAACGCTATAGGTCCGAAATGTAGAGATCTTTACAATGATTACGTAAATTTAAGTAACGAAGCAGCCCGTCTCAATAACTTTTCCGACACTTCTGAATATTGGTTATATGATTACGAGGATCCAAATTTTAAAGATGACATACAAAACTTATGGGAGCAACTCAAACCTATTTATTTACAAATACACGCTTATGTGAGATTCAAACTGAGGCAAAAATATGGAGACATTGTTTCCGAGAAGGGGCCCATTCCTGCTCATCTCTTAGGTAGGCATTACTGTTTTTTTGCCACGAATTTTGGGTCAAAGGCGATCTAGAAACAGTATTCATATTTTGATGTCTGTGATTATTTGAAATTGGATTTTTTAGGTAATATGTGGGGACAAACTTGGTCCAATATTGCAGACTTAGCTTTACCATTCTCTGATATAGAAGATGAAGATTTAACACTGGAATTGTTGAAACAAGTAAGTATGTAACAAGTGGTTAAATGTTCTTCTACTTAATTGTTTTATATGAGAAAACATTTTTATATAAGAAAAATATATGCTCAATATACTTTTATGTATATAAGAATGCCCATAAGAATTTATCAGTTATTTTGACGCTGCATTATATTTACGTAATTTCCACAAAAAACACATTACATACACATTTGGATGTGTATCCCCATTTATTTTCATCAGAAAAGTAAAATAAAAAATGTTAATACTAACACAACTCATTAATACAACAAATACAGAAATAGTATATTTAAAGTCACAATTTTACAAAACATTCGAAAAAACATTGAAACTATTAAAACTAATGCAAATTAGGTACAATATTTTGTATCGATTTCCTTTTTCAGAATTATACGGCTGTCCGTATATTTAAAACATCCGAAGAGTTTTTCAAATCTATTAACTTGACAGAAATGCCAGAATCCTTTTGGGAAAAATCTATTTTAAGCAAACCCACCGACAGAGAGATTGTATGTCACGCTTCAGCTTGGGACTTCTTTGACAAAAAAGATTTTAGGTGAGTAAAAAAAAACATATCTAATACGTATATAACTATTCTTAACATAAATATGATTTGCGTCTCATCTTATTTCATACATAATTATCAAGATATTTTCTTTAAATGTGAACTTTTTGTAGTATGCCCAATTTTAGTTACCTACATATATTAAAAATACAATCTTACATTTTGTCTTATTTATTACTTAGTTTTTTAATGCGATTGTAAAACCTAGAACAATAAATCTGCTACTTCTAAAAATAATTGTACCTGTGATATTAATCAATTTTCTCTTAATTTGTTTCAGAATTAAACAATGTACTGAAGTTACCAAGGAACAATTTATAACAGCTCATCATGAAATGGGACACATAGAATATTTTCTCCAGTACAAGGACCAACCTGTTAAATTCCGAGAAGGCGCTAATGATGGTAAATATTTGACAATTCAAATCAGAAAACATAATCTGCATATCTTGCAGTGAACATTATTTTTTATAACAATATTATCTGCAGGTTTCCACGAAGCAGTAGGAGATTTAATTTCTTTGTCAGTTCGATCAACAAAACATTTAAGAAAAATTGGACTGCTAAAATCTGAAAAGGACAATCCCCAATCTGTCTTGAATAATTTATTTAAGGTAATTAATAAAGTTATCAGAATAATCATAATGGTGTTCTACATTTTTGTGCAGATCAGCTCTGGGAATGTCTTGTAACTAGGAATAAGATATACAGGGTGATTCAGAACTTATCCAAAAAAAAAAAAATTCTGGATGTACAGGGGACCCTTACAAATACAATTTTGTAAAGAAAAATCAAAAAGGGCAGTTCGAAAATGATTTAAAAATACACTTCTGCACGGCACTGGAAACTGGTCCACTGTAAAACCTGACCTAGCATAATGCGACCGGCATGGCGGTGTGATAAAAACGGACAAAAACATTCGCAAGGAAAGAAATATGTAAATAGATTTTTATCGAACCTATTTTATATCGGCAAATTCAACTGCTTTTGCCTTTATTAATTAATAAAATTAATTTGTGTTTTTAAATAATAAAATCATTTGACATACCCGATGTTATAACAACTGTTCAATATTTTATCCAATGTGTAAACACATTTGGGTCCGTTGTACACAGTTTCTACGAACTAACACAAATGTTGTCTTGTTTCAACATAACACAAATGCTTCACCATAAATTCTCCATCAACTCCGAGTACACGCAAACCACTTTTGACACTAACTGCCCATTTTTGACACTAACTACTAAAACACCACAGATAACGTAAATATCGCAACGACGATTGCAAAATTCGAATTCAGTATTCGGAGTCGCTGAAGCCACGTGGCGAATGACGCTAGAGACTATAATAGTTGTCCAGCTATGTAGTGGTTGAATGTATTATAACTTTAATATTTTTTTCTCGGAAACTATAAGGATTTTACAAAAATTTTTTTTTTACAATATTGGTTCCATTTCTCATGCTACATCTATTCCCAAATTTTTTTGGATAAGTTGTGAATCACCCTGTATATTTTTTTAACATTTATTTTTTAATAGTTAATTAACAAATCTATGGTATAAACGATCAAATATCTTCGTAAGATTTACATTAAGCAAGATAATAACAGCACCTATTAGGTACTCAATATGTACACTGGGTGATCACTTTTAAGGTGTACACCATTAGTATCTCCTGTACTAGAAGATATATAGGACTGGCTAAATTACAAAAGAGTTGCATATTTCCATGCCATTTCAGATTATGAAAAGAAGTTGCACTGTTCCTGAAATTAGCTGAAAAAACTTTTTTTTTTCTTATTTGTTCCATATCTTTAATCTTGAAACATTTTCCGGGCCTCCTAGATCCTTATGTTTTCATAACCAATTACTGATTTTTTTATGGACGCCATATTGTATTTTTGCACCATTTTGCAAAAGATATACAGTCTTTTAGTTCAGGAAAGCTAATGGTATCTATCTAATCTGTGCTAATGGTGTGCACCTTAAAAGTGTCCACCCTGTTGAAGGCATATTTTATTATGTGTTACGAAGTTAATTCTCGCAGGTACATACTCATTTTTATACATGAATATGTACGAATATATGTATACAGTATAACAATGTAATTATTTAATGTTTCTAGGTGGGTTTGGATAAAATAACTTTCTTACCATTCGGATACCTTATGGACCTATGGAGATGGGATATCTTTTCCGGAAAAACTAAACCTGAAGATTATAATTGCAAGTGGTGGGAACTCCGAGAAAAATATCAAGGTGTTGAACCTCCTGTTGATAGATCTGAGGACGATTTTGACCCAGCTGCCAAGTATCACATAGTTTCCAATGTTCCATACCTCAGGTTAGGTACAACATAATTAAAACTGTTATGTCTATTATACTAAATACAAGAATGTATTTATTCGTACAAAATATTTAGACTTCCTTATTTCTGTAATATCATCTACCATTATTTGGTAGATTATTTTAAACATTTTAATTAGCATTCTCTAGGGAAGCAAAATACATTTTTAGAATTACAGAAAAATATTAAAATAAACAGCGAACTAAAAATTTTACTTTGGAGTCAACTTTAAGTAGAATTCATGTGTAAACAACTAATAAAATAATTAATAATATAATAATATAGTACAAAAGCTTATTTTGGGTTAAACTGAACATATAATTATATATGTAGAAAAAAAACATGTCCATTTCGAGATAGAATAGCTCTTTCTTTCGTGAACCTGTTGCAGCTAGGAACAATTTGTTCACTCATACACAGTATTTTTGTCTTGTTGCAAAATATTTCATTTTTTCAAAAGAATTTTCATTATTTCGTTTATAGTATTAGTAATTTTAGTCTAGAGCAGGGGTCGGCAAGTAATTTTAGGTGGGGTCCGGATAATTTTAAAAATTTTTAACGAGGTCCAGAAAAAAATTCATATTTCTTTCAAATTTTCATTTAAACTCAAATTTAATCTGCTTACTAACCATTAAGAACTCAAAACACTCACACAATTGTAAAATACTAGAAAAAATGATAAGGTTGGCACTCAGACGTAAAAAAACATTTTTTAAATAATTTATTTGAGTAATTTATACTTTCAAAACATTTTTGGCGGTCCAGTATTTTACCTTCCGCGGTCCGGACCTGGACCACGGTCCGCCAGTTGCCGACCCTTGGTCTAGAGTATCATCTATTACTTTTTTCCATTTCAGTATTTCTTGACTATCTAATATCACTAACACCTTCAAGCTTACACATTTCATTGACAAAATATAGTTATTTGATTAAACAACTCCAAATTTTGATTGAATTCTTGATTATGTATAGTAGGTACATAAATTGATAGTCAAATAATTTTTTTTATATTTAACTGAGAATATTTATATAACTATTCCTTACACATATCACATCTTCTTTGTAGTAGGTAATAATATAATAACGATGATTACCTATAGTTCTTGACCTTTCAACACATTAATATTATACAACTATGCTTAATTTTTGTAAACTTTCAGGTACTTCATAAGTTTCGTGATACAGTTCCAATTCCATCGTGCTGTTTGCGAAAAGGCTGGTCAGTATGAACCTAATAATCCAAATAAAAATCTACACGAATGTGATATTTATCAGAACACAGATGCAGGAAATGCTCTCAAGTAAGTTTGTCTTTTTTAAATTGTAGGTTCATGTTATGGTACTGTATCTAACTTTGTTGTTACTTACACACGTCAAAAAAAAAATGAAATGTTTCTAAAATGTGGTAGATACTATGCATCAATCGATCATAACCATAAATAAGTAATAAAATATTTTTTTGTATAATTTCAGTCCCTTGAAGTAGAGGCGAGAAATTGTATTATTTATTTTAGTCAGTCTTATCAATGATCTCTTCTTATAAGTCACCAACGTCGCTGTTATGCCCTCGAAATTGGTTATAACGGAAATTAACTTTTTATTCATTGGTTACAATCTACTCTAATTAAAAAACATAGGATAGAATTTTTATAGTATAAATCAAACTTTAATTTTCCAGACAAATGCTCTCTATGGGATCATCGAGGCCATGGCCAGATGCTATGGAAGTATTAACAGGACAACGAAAGATGGATGCCAGTGACCTTCTGGAATATTTTAAACCCTTGCAAAAATGGTTGGAAAAGGAAAATGAAAAGAACGAAGTTTTTATTGGATGGGAAACATCGAAGCGTGGTATTTTATAAGAATTATACTGTCATTCATGAAATTGATAATTTAATTATTTACAGTTTGCGTGAAATCTAGAAAGGATAAGGGAAGACAGGCGAACGCTGATGATGTAGGCGTCGTGGATATTAATAATTAGAACACATGCAAAAAACAGTACTTTATTTTTATTATACCATTTGGTGATGTAATTTTAACTTAAATATAAACTAAATTATTGTTCACATTCATGGATTTTATTTTGTTATGCAAACACATTTGTTTTGGATTGTAGTGATCTATTAAAATTTAAAAAAGAATTGTATTGCTTAATAATTCATACAGGTATCAATAATATAAAATAAAATTCACTACATCTAAAACCTAGGTATTAATGAAGAAACGCCTACCAACAGTAATGAAATTGATAAATAAATTTCGATCCGCATAATTTAGTACGCTGGACAAAGACTAATACGAAATTAACAATAACTTAAATTCCATATTTTAATACATCTTAATGTAGACTCCCGTAACATAGAATTAGTACTAAATTAAATGGAGGATAAAATAAAACATTTTTATATCAAATATGTCTGGAAGTTACAGTGTTCGAATTTCCAAAATACCTTAGTAGCATTAAATTTATGAGATTCTCACATTCACTAAAAGTGACACACTATATCTCTGTCATTCATAAATCTAATACAGTATACTATTAGACTTATGGCCGACGTACTTTTTTGAAATCCGAGGTTTTTACCATTTATTAGTTGCACCATTGGTCCAACGAAGCGTTTTGGGGCATTGCATCATCTTTTTTTTATTTTTACTTTGACCAATCGATTTAAATTCTAGATTTGGTCAATTATATATATTAGTCCATTGAAAAGTTACATTTGGGGTTGCAAAAGTCAGAGCACGCAATTTTATTTTTTGGATGTCAAGAAGGAGTTAGTGTACAGTTAAATCCATGTTTGTGGGGTCGCAACCCTTGTGAATCATCCGTCATCTTGTAAAAAGGGCTGCGAATGGATTTAAAACTACTACTTACTATATCGGACAAACTATTCGTCGCAAAGAAAATTTGTAAACACATTTTTGTTGCAAATTAAATTCTCTACAAATTTGGTTCCGTAGCCACTTTTAGTCCTAGAACCAAAAATATCAAAGTTATTAACGAAAATAGATAAAAATTTGGGAACGAATTTTCTTCTGGTCATTTTACAAAAAAATTACATCAGAGCATTTTGATAGTTATTTTTCAAATTTGATTCATTTATTACACTATTATTATACATTATATGAATGATTAGGCATAGGAGGTGTCCTCCAGTTGTGCTACCACGTGCGTGCGTGACGTACCTATTTAATTGTGAAAAGTATTTTGAGTTTTGTGGACACTATTTTGAATTTTGTGGGCAAGAGGTGGGTTTCAGTGTCGACCAAGCAGAATCAGATGCAGATACCCTCATCGTTCGCTTCGCTCTTGCTGCATCCCAAAATGTTCGACTCAGTCACTATTGTCGCCGAAGATATCGACATTCTTGTCTTGCTCACGGCATTTGGGAGAACACATTCAAATGTATTTTTTTTTAACCATAAAAAGGGCGTACAGCCGAACAATTATATTGTCCGTCAAGTTTTATGTACGGAGATGTCATTGTGGATAATCTGTTGTTTCTCCATGCCTTCTCAGGATGTGACACGACTTCAGCAGCTTACAACATCGGTTAAATGAAATTTCTCACAACCCTGGAGACACGTCCTGAGTTAGCTAGTGGAACAGCGTTATTCCTCAATGAGAGAGTCGACCTTACTTTGCTCACTGCCGTTGGCAAACGTTTTTTTCATCTCTTTATAAGGTGGCAATAAAGATGATGATTCTCTTGACAGTCTTAGATATAAACGATTCGCCAGTCAGTGACAAAGAATACATTTAATTTGTCTTCACTTCCTCCAATACAAGACACAGCCCGCTTGCACAGCCTCCGAGTCTATCATCAGGTCCAGTCGTGGCTCGGGAATTACAACGACCCTCAAGACTGGGTCTGGAAAAAGTATGGACAAATATTGATGCCTGCTCAAAGTTCAAAACCTCCAGCACCCCCTGAGCTTATAAAGTTGATATTCTGCCGACGCAAAGAAAACTGTGGAGCAATGTGAGGATGTCGGAAGGCAAGCCTCAAATGTTCTACTATGTGCCTGAATTGTTTTGGGGAGACATGCAGCAACATAATGGAGATATCAAAATTGATCGAGGAGAATGATTTTGAAGATTGACTGCCAACAATGACGCCACTTCATTCTCCATCCTTCCTCAACAATTCAATATCGGAAGCACAACCAGATCCTGAGTCGCAGCCCGGCCCATCAAAGAGACTGAGGACACAGTAGATTGGGAAATATATTACGATATTTTTAATTACACTAATTATTATGTCAGCTAGAAAATATTCGTGGATTCTGCCTACTAGGGAAACGACGTAAAAAAAAACGCGCCACCAGACTCTACCTCGTAGGGGGTGGGGAAAAGAGTCAATAACTAATTAACAACATTGTAATGTATACTTACTAGTACTGGAGAATAGTGTAAGTTTCGCATCGCTGTAAAACCTTAAGAAATAAATCAAATCCCCCTATCAAAATGCTCCGATGTATTTTTTTTGTAAAATGACCAGAAAAAAAAGTTATAACGACGAAAAGAAAATTTGTTCCCAAATTTTTATCTATTTTCGTTAATAATTTTGTTATTTTGGTTCTACGACTAAAAGTTTTGTAGAGAATTTAATTTGCAACAAAAAATGTCTTTACAAATTTTCTGTGCGACGAATAGACGAATAGTTTGTATAAAGTAGTAGTATAAAAACCATTCGCAGCCCTTTTTACAAGATGGCGGCCGATGCACAAGGGTTGTGACCCCACAAACATGGATTTAACTTTACACTAACCCCCTCTTGACATCTAAAAAATAAAATTGCGTGCTCTGACTTTTGCACGCTAAGCCCAAAAAAATGTAATATTTCAATGGACTATATATATATATATATATAATAGCAAATTTAACTGCTTTTGCCGCTATTGTTATTATTAATTAATAAAATTAATTTGTGATTTTATTTAATAAAATAATTTGACATACTTGACTGACAACTATTCAGAATTTTATCTACCGACTTGTAAATACATTTGGGTTTCTACGAATTAACACAAATGTTGTCTTGCTTCACCATAACACAAATGCTTCGCCATAACACAAATGTTGTGTTTCTTTACCATAAATTGAAACGATATCCATCAACACCGAGTTGCTATACACGTAAGCCATTTTTGACACTTGAAAAACTAATATAAACACTATCGCAAAAACGTTAATATTAAAATCGGATTTCAGTGTTCGGAATCACCTGGGGCCACGTGAAGAGAGAGAGCGCCTTGCATCCAACTCATAACGCGAATAACTACAATAGACCAGTAATGTAAGGGTTGTAAATACTACAACTACAATATTTTTTTTCTCGAAAACTATAACGATTTAATTACGACATTGACTGCATTTTTCATGACTCATCTAATCCCAATTTTTGTGGATACACATTTTTTATTCAGTTCTTAATTACTTTTCGATGATATTTATTTATTGTCGTATTTTTGTTTATGCCGTACCTCTATTTGCCGAGACTTTCGCCACCGGCGGCAACATTTCAGAGAACTAAACATGGTTGTCATTCACCAACAAAAGAAATAACAAGTAGGTAATTATTATTATTTATTAATTATTATTTTTATATAATAATGTTAGTATTTATGACTTGATGAGTACATATTACCTTTACATTATTGATTTAGTATTGTTTGTTAGAAAATACTCATTTATTAAAATGTTTTTGTGAATCACTATTTACTTGTTATTAATAATTAACTTCATAAGGTAGATTCTCATTCTCAATCATCCATATAGAACCGTGTTTACCTTCTCGCATTAATTTGATCACCGACTCTGCTAAAAACTCTGGGCTATGTAACAGAAAAATTAGTATTACTTTCGTGTAGAATGAAATATGAATGAATAAAATATATATGTATGTAATACATACGATGTGGGTTTTAAACTTCTAACAGAATCAGCCCAATTCGGAATTGTCGGTTTTAGTGCAACAATTTTCTGATGAAGTGAAGTCGATACCAGTCCGGGGCAAATAGTTATTACTTTAGTTTTACTGTTTTGTGCCCCTAGCGCCTTTCCTAAATAAAAAAAATTAACAACAGTCATCTAATAAGAGAAGAAAGATACTTTGAATTTAACATTTTAAGCATAGTTTCGTAAGTAATTAGATTTCCTGGAAATTTTTTTGATTCCTGTTGTTTTAGTTGTAGTGTAGAAGTTAATGATACCAAAATGATTAAAATGATTTAAACTAGTATTTATTAAATTACATAAATAAGTAAAATTATACGTTTAGAACTATTTATTTAACTTAATTTGTGATTTTTTTCTTCTTTTAAAAATAACTTCTATGGCAATATGTACTATAACTTTTGAAAACTTTGAAATAGGAGATATAGTTTCTAACATTAAAATTTTATGATAAAGAATATGTTTTACATTTACCTAAACCAATTACTCCATGTTTTGTAGCACAGTATACTGGCATATTTTCGACTACTTTAAATCCAGTAACAGAAGAAACGTTGATGATTATTCCTTCGTCTCCAGATTTATAGCTAGGGAAGTATTTATCCTTTGCTAAATAACAACCTCTAATGACAGCTTCCTAAATTTTTAAACATAAAATTGTTATAAAATTTGTAGATTACATATTGGGCATGTGCAAATAAATTTTACCAAATTAACAGCAAGTGTTTTTTCCCACTGGACTTCATCTATAATACCAGCATTATTAACAACAACATCGAGATTTTTAAATTTGTGTATTGTCTTTTCAAAGGCATCTGAAAATAGAGAAATATTTCAATTGACATTAATTTTTTGGTATTCCTCAAAACCTTCAAGGTGTTGTGGTTTAGTTACGTCAACCTTCATAAATAACGTTTTATTGGGATAATTTGTATTGCAAACCTTCTCAGCCTTCTCCAAATCTTCATCTGAAATATCGACTCCTGTAACTCCCTATAAAAGAAAATAGAATACATTAGATATAGGCATTTGTTCACTGTTGTTATAAACATTTATCCAAATATGAACTGTGTGTTACGTTCCAGCAGTTGAAAATTTCTATAGGTAAAAATAGTGGTTATACAGGGTCTTTCATAATGATGTGCAAATATTTTAAGGAGGCGTTTAAAAAGTAATTTGAAGGGGGTTATTCCCAATAAATTTTTTTCGATTTTCCCCCTGAGAAAATTTTTACGTTCATATTTTCTTAGCTTTTCCTATTAATAAAAAAAGAATTTTTGCAAAAATCATGACAAAAATGACAATCGTTTTTGGTAACTATTAGGTATACTAATTATGTGAACCTATGGGCAACGAAAAATAATTTATTTTTTGCTCGTAAACTATTTAGTATACGAAAAAATGGGAAGAGTAAAAAAGTTTCGAAATGAAATGTAGTACTAAAAGATATTTCTTCTTCTTCAAAAAAGTTGCGAAAGAAATAAAACCAAGGGGTGCTAATTTCTTTCATTCAAAGACATAAACCAGAAAAAAAGACTACCAAAAAATACTATTCAACTAGTTAACGTGTACCAAAATTCAAATTTCTAAGTTTAACCGTGTTCGTGAAAAAAAAATAAAAGCTAATTTTTTCGACCATTTTGACATTTTAATATTTTCTCAGGGGGGGAAGGCTCAAATAAAAAAAATATGTAGGAAGTACCCTCCTAAAATTACTTTCTAAACACCTCCTTAAAATATTTGCACATTATTATGAAACACCCTGTATATGTTTATACAAATAAGCTGATTATTGAACTTTGTATTTTCTACCAACTCATGATAAACATTAATTTGATTTAGACATATATACCATTATTATTAGAATATGCCTTAATAATGTATTCTCTTTTCCTAAATATACATCAATAATGTCAAATTAATATCGACTGCACCATGTAAAAAAAATAACAAATTGCAGTTTAATGCCAAATGCCAATTTATAGGTACGTATTGAATTTTTGGAATTGGAATATGTGTGGGACACAACCAAATATATGGGCTAGTTGCAAATGAGTGGTATGACATCATGGTCTCCCTGCGCTTTGAGAGACTTATATTTTCTTTTGAAGGGGGACACATGATGGCATAAGTTTTGGTGTCTTGGAAGCTACCCCTTAGGCAGGGGCGTAAAATACCCTTACCCTTTAATTGGCACCCTATGTTGAGTGACACCTCATTTTAAAGCTTTTTCAATTCTGCTTACGACGACAAACGACTTTTTAAATTTTGGTTTGGATATGACAATAAAATCATCATTTAAAAAATAAGACAAAATATTAATGAATGAAAGCATCAACGTGAACAGGTCATACGTAATGAGGGTAATTAGGTAGTTGTCTTGGGTCACATCGCAATGGAAACAGAGTCTCAGGAAACTTGCAAGTACTCCAGGAATTTCTGTACCTAGTTGCCGCCGAATCTTAAAAATTCATAAGTACCACCCATACAAAATTAATCTGGTATAAGAAATTAATGAAGACGATCCTGATCGCCACTTGCAGTTCTGTGAAGAAATGAGTGATCGTGCTCGAAGGAATCCAAATTTTTTCTAGTTAATCTGTTTTTCCAATGAATGTATGTTCTAACGTATGGTCGAGTCAACTGCCATAATTGTCGCTACTGGAGTGATGATAATCGACGCATTTTTCATGAAACTCATACGCAGCATCCGAGGGAATTGAATGTTTGGGCGGGCATACTGGGAGGCCACCTCATAAGGCCTTCCTTCCTACCGAAAAATCTGGATGGAAACATGTATTTGAATCTACTGGAAACGAATATCTACCCGATGATTGTGGAAGTATTAGAAAATGACTTTGCAAGGATGAAGATGTGTGGTTTCAGCAGGATGGTGCTCCACCACATTATGATGTAGTTGTGCGTGATTTTCTTAATCAGAACTTTTAAAATCGCTGGATAGGACGCAGGGTTTCAATTGAGTGGCCTTCCAGATCGCCAGATCTAACGCCCTAAGACTTTTTTCTATGGGGACACTTGAAGTTGAAAATTTATGCAATACGACTGAACTCATTTGAGGAGTTTCGTCTTCGGATTGTTGAAGAATGTCATCAGATAACTCCCGAAATGCTTCGAAATGTTTGTTCGGAAGTGGAGCAAACATTTTATTATTGTATGGAATCGTAGGGAAACCAATTTGAACATTTAATAAAATAACATTGTTCCATTCATTGCTATTTTGCCTTATTCTTTAAGTGATGACTTTATTGTCATATCCAAACCAAAATTTAAAAAGTCGTATGTCGTCGTGAGCAGAATTGAGCTTTGAAATGAGGTGTCACTCAACATAGTGTGCCACTTAAATTTTAAGGGTATTGTACGCCCCCCTGGCTAAGTGGTAGCTTCCAAGACACGTGTTCTCCTTGAAAAGAAAATCGACGTGTCTCAGGTTTTTTGTTTTTTTTTTAATTCCGATATATTCTGATTATAATAGCATCAAATACATAAAGTATTTTATACTATAATTTTCACATTATTTTGATTTATTTACTGACGTTTCACAACGGATAAAGTCAAGATTGCTATGGAACTAGTGCATATTTTTGCTTCTCTGCCAATTTTACCAAACAGAATATTTTATCAAGAAAAAATGTTAAACTATAAGAGATGCTTGATAACCCATTGGGTTCCAGGCAAAGGACATTGTTTTAACTAAGTTTCTCTTATGAAACCATAATTTTATGATTCAGAAAAAGTCTTAACCTCCATGTAAGTGTAGTTCTTCCTATGGAAAAAATATTGGACGAAGATAATACTCTCAATGGGATGGATAGTAGGGCGTTGTAAAGAAATATGGAATATGTTTTCTTTGCCTAGATCTAGGACACATTGAAAGCATTCTAAAATACCCTTTATAATAAGACATTTTATGTTTATAGAAAAGTTAAAGATTTGTTTTCACTCGTTTCATGGCAATCTTGATTATGTAATAAATCAAAATTATTGTACAAGTTGTTAAAGCAAATATATTACAGTATCATTTTAGTTAGAAAAAGATTGTTTTTATTTATTTCTTTGAGATTGCAATAAAATTTCTTAAACCTTAAGTGTGTACCATTGTTATTATATAGAAACGTAAAAAAGGGGAGTAGAATATTATGTGAATCACCCTGTACATATACAAATTAAAGTTTAATGAGCCATGTATTACAAAATCAGTTATCTCATGTCTCATGTTTTTATTCTAATAAACGCACTGCTAACTTGTGCACAACATAATACGAATACTAATAGTAAAAAATAACAATTCTAATTAGAAACTATAATTATATTGAAATTAAAATTGTTACTACCTTAATTCCATTCTGTAGTAATTTTTGTATAATAGACAATCCAATTCCACTTGCTCCACCGGTTACAAGGGCAACTTTGTGATCGAAAAACGACATTTCTTAATAGTTCACTCACTGATTATTATTATTTCGTTTAACAAATAATTCTAAAATGAAAATTTATGATAAACCTACTGCTTATCATTGAACCAAGTGATAAATTTTGTGTGTTCCAATTTGATAATGCAGGGTGATCCAGTCATGTCATTAATTTTAAAGGAAGATAGAGAAAAATTAGTAGTACACTGAAAAAAAATTATTTCAAGTCATTATATAAACCCTTTTTCGGACCGCTCTTGACCGCTGACCCACAAAGATTTATCGAGAGTGAATCTTTACCTAACGTATTATTCGGTAACTAACCTAGTTTTACTGCGCTTTTAATGCGTGGTGAATGACAAGGAATAAACAATAGTACATTACGTAATAAGTGTTGTAAAAAGCATTTTACGCACGAATGGAAATGTTACGCACGACGCCGCGTAGCGGCGAGTGCGTAATTGCATTACACCACGTATTACGTACTATACTTTACCTACGACCACTACTTTAAATACTTAAAAACATACCGTCTGCGATCAATGCAAGATTCCTATTACGTCGTACGGTAAAAAAATCGCACAGCTTGGTAAAAAAATGGTACAGTTTTCCTAGTAACCGCCTAGCAACGGTCAATACAAACAGTATTGTATTGGCCGTTGCTAGGCAGTTGCTAGGAAAACTGTGCGTTTTTTTACCGTACGTAATAGGAATCTTACATTGATCGCAGACAGTGTGTTTTTAAGTACTTACAGTAGTGGTCGTAGGTAAATATTTTTACCTGACACATGAATGAATAAGATAGTTTTTTACATTTTAAATATTAACAAGTACTATTTATTTGTTAATTAAAACAAATGTATAAGGATAATAATTATTTCGAATGTGTTATTACAGTTTAGTATTTCTAATATTGTTAACGTTTTCACTATGTTTTATACTTAACCGAATATGAGTTTTTAGTATTACGGTTAATTAATTATTCAGTTTGTAGTAGGTATACCTAGTGCCTTTTATTGCTTTTCAAAGAGTAGTAAGGTACCTACCTATTTAAATTACCCATTCATCCCTCCATAAATAACACTTTGTTAATAAAATTGGGATCCGCTGCATTTTGATTTTGAATTGCAAAATTGCAAAATTTAAGATGGCTCAGGAAAGCAGCTGTTTCGCTTCAACGTTTGACGCACGCTCTCTGCTGCGTTCCCGATTAACAAATATGAGGACGCCGAATTAACAGGAGTTAGGTATAGGGTTGAAAAGGTCGAGTAATTTTTTTTTTTCGGTTATTGTGTTTATTAGGTGGTTAAAATTAATGACATTATGACCGAATCACCCTGTACTGCCTCAAATTTATTCAAAAATATTTGAAGATTTATATGTATTTATTTCTAATTTAGTGATGGAGATAACTACAGGTATTCATATTACAAGTTATTTGCCTATATTTTTTTAATGTCACACGTTTAGAAAAGTTGTACAAATTGCCAATAAACGCAGAATTTATATTATTTGAGTTTTTAGACACACTGGAAAAAAAAATATTGCACTACAGCTTCTATCATTTTTACAATGATGTTTTGGAAAGGGAACATTTTTATTTATAGACATATACTTACCTGGAAATTTAACACTTTACCATAATAACAAAAAAAACCTGTTACAAAACGATTATTTTTGTAACAGGTACATAAAATAATTCTTAGATGGATGATTCTGAATGTTTTCGGACAAAGCATTGGCTGAGTACTGAATATCTAGGTTTTGTCAGAACATTTTTCCTCAGTTTACATAAACATTTTGATATTAATGTAGATTGTAATTCTATAAAATATGAGGCCAATATTTCCTGTGTTGGAAAATTTACGATATTCAACAAAACAAATCGATGAAATAAAAGATGACATTTTTTGAAAACAACGATCCCTGAGTGTCCATATTAGACATGGATGGATCGAGAACCATGTCGAGGAATATAGTTTTGATTATTTTCCATATCTCTAATATGAAGTAGAGAGTAGAGTAGTAGAAATAGTTTGTACTGAGATTCTGGGGATTACCTGCGGTGCTGGGACTCTCGTCTCATGTTCACTTGCAAAAAGACGAACGAAATTTTCAAGCGCCTACCTCATCTTGCCAACCTCAACGGGCGCTTGAGTTAAAGAATGCCGCGCTTGTCATCTTCCTCCATCGGTGAAGAGGTGTTTAGTCTTGGAGTATAGTCCAGGTTTTTTTTTTACCTATAAGCGTACTGGTTACGCTCTTAGAATGTCATTATTTTTGTGAGGCTTTCGACTGAGCCTTCTTTTACACTTTTTTTATTTACACTGCGAATATGATACTCTGGTGTATTTCTTACTCACTTTTGTAGACTACATAAATATAAACAATACAAATGTAACAATTTGGGGTGTACTACTACTATTGCCCAGGTATTCTACTCTGGTTAATAAGTTGTAAAGCCGCAGGGTAGACATTCATACATATCTCATGAGGCGTCCCTAGGGGTCCTGTAGTGGTATCCGCAACCAGCTCTGTCCCCACATACATCTGACTGACTGACATAACTTTTATTTATATGCAATATAAAATTTGTATACCGATTTTCAGCTTTAGTAAATTCATTTTATTACCTCGGTAGGTACGACAACTTTGATAGTGTACCTGAGACAGCTGTTCTCAGTTTCATTTGACCGACCACAATACGTTTGTATACACAACTACAAATTGTAATTTTTTTTAATGAGGGAATATGGAAAACGTTATAGAAACGATAACTTTTAAAAATACTTTAGCTGCACCTTGTATTTGAAAATAAGTACATATGTTTTAACACATATAAATATCGAAAGGTAGTATGTTAGTTCATTTATAGAAATTGCAAGTTTTATTATTTCCTCAAGTCTAATTTACTAGGATATTTGACTTCATAGGGTGGTTCTTCATTTTCAATGATCCAAGCTGACCCGTGTTTACTCTTTTGTATTAATTGGATTACTGATTCTCCTACAAAGTCTGGCCTGAAATACATAAAAAGATATTAGTTATCAATATTTCTATTAAACCTATGAAAACAATTCAATATAATTGATAGTAAAATACTCAAATTCACATCACATCTAGAAAAACAGTGACTTAAATTTAATAGATAAAGCACTATTTTGTACATTTAAATAAACAATGTGCTTCAATACTGTTCTTGCTTCTTGCCACTTGCATGGAGATTTCTAGAGGGAAGCAAATATCCACTTAAAGGAAAACATGAAATGGTGGAGTATTTTTATTAAAAATGTTACAAAGTTACAGTTTTCCAAAGGTAGGTTCATATACTACTTTAGTATATGTAAATATTATATTACTTACGAAGTTGTCTTTTCCGATAAACGATGGATATCTCTCTGAAAAGTAGCAAAATCCAATACAACTGGCCGGTTACTAAGTAATGGAGTATCTATTGTCCCGGGGCAGATGGTTATTATTTTAAATTTATGTGAACTGGGACACTTTTGCTCAGCCAAAGACTTACCTAAAAAAAATTAATTTTATTATCTTATTCACTTGGTTCTTTATAAGTAAATAATTACTATATAAAACTTTCTTGACAATTGGACTTTTTAACTAATTAGCCCTGTTCTTAACTTAAGACCATTTTTAACTATATTATTCTTACCTTTCCCCATGCACCTATTTTTGTAAATGTATTTAAAATAAGGATCACTTATTATTATTTATATTATTTATTTTTACTGATATCTTACTTAATCCAATTACTCCATGTTTGGTAGCGCAATATACAAGCAGATGATCCATACCAAAGAGTCCAAGAATTGAAGCTATATTCACAATAACGCCTTCTTCCCCCGATTTGTGTAAAGGGAAATATTTATCTTTTGCTAAATAGGAACCTCTAATTACTGCAACCTAAAATTATATTTGCTGAAATCTGCACTCATAATCCTATAAATAGCATGTATCATTAACACTAGATTTTGTTTTATAAGTCAAATTGGTAAAACACTTACAAAAAATAATTTCTTAATTATTACTATTAGTTACATAATAAATAAGTATAAATTGAAATTACTTTACTATTTAAAAAGAATTAAATGTACAGGGTTAGTCATTATAATCTGACAACTTATTGTGAGTTCATTATTGAAGTTACCAAAAAGTTTTTAATACAAAAGTTTTAGCTTTTTTATAAATGTTTATATTACACTATTAGAAAGAACAATTGAATAATGGAAATCATTAAATTAAAGAAATTTTTTAACGGAACACCATATTAGTGCCCACTTAGCTTCGTTAATTTTTTTTCTTTTCAAAAATATTTAATATGTTAATAAATTTCAAAAATGTCACCTTTCCACTCATAATTGTAGTGATACAACAGCGGTACCGTTTTGACACATTATATAAATATTAGTGTTTGTAAGTAACAAATCAGTAAAAACAATGCAAAACTAGTACGACGCCACACAATTATTTACATATTTCAATAACATAACCTCATTACTGATCTGAGGCTGGAAATCTGTTGGGTTGGTACTTCCGAACTTCACGAAGAAATTGACGAAAATTAGAACATGCTCTAATTCGTCAAGAACTTGATGAATAAATTCATGAAGTTATTTAACAGCAGATTACACTTGTCCAATTTCTTGATGAAGCGACTTACATTGTCAATGTAAAACAGCTATTACAGGTCTGATGTCTGGATTGGTAATGGAGGAAATATTCAATAGTTTTCAAATAGCCCAGATCTTAGGACACCCTTGGAAAATTTTCTGTGGGGTTACTTATAAAATGAGGTTTATAAGGAAACTAGTATAAACTTAGATGAACTAAGACATAAAGTTGATCAATGTATACAAAATTTAAGTACAATTAATTCCCATTTCATACTAAATGCAGTTCTGAAAATTAATGAGGATTATACGAAGTGCATCAATAATAATGGAGGTCACATTGAGCATCTGTGACCATATGTGTTTTAGTTTGTTTTTATTAATTAGGTATTAAAATTCTGTTAAAGTTAAGTCTTGATGAAGTTAAGAATTATTTTTATTATTATTATAAAATAAATGGGTAACTTCAAATTTTTTGTTCTCACTAAACATTATTTCTTTGTTACAATAGTTTGTTATAGGGAATAAATTAATGATGATAAATAAACTTCTGTCAAAGTCATTTATTTGTTCCGCGTGCTTCTTGCTCCATAGCCACTGCGATCCGTCACACATAAATATTTTCCTCCTGTTTTTTCAAAATTATTTTTTAACTGAAATATGTCATAAAGTCATTAATCAAATAGTAACATACATTTTGAAAAAAAAAAAAAATTAACGAAGCTAAGTAGACACCCTATATGGGTTTACAAAATACAAATTTCTTTAATTTAGTGATTTCCATTATTTAGTTGTTTTTTTTTAATACTGTATTATAAAAATTCATAAAAAAAGCTAAAACTTTGTATTAAAAACTTTTTTGTAATTTCAATAATAAACTCACAATAAGTCAGATTATAGTGACTAACCATGTAAAATATAATTTTTATGCATAACAGTTTCAGTGATATAAGGTAGGTTTATAAGAGTTGAGTGTATGAAATCACAGATAAAATCAATTAATTTTCTTCCAGCACATTCTACAAATTTTAAATGAAATGTAAAAACACGGCGTGTAGTCATTCAGAACGCTTCTGATAATTCACACTATTTTTTCTTTCCAAAAAAATCTAGTGGTTTTTAAGAATTGTTGATAATTGTGAACATACTCATATCCAACTTAACTGATACTGATATTTACTGTTGAAGCTGTGATGTTGGAATATGCCGCAAAGCATAGATTTGCACCACAAAATCTAAAACTAATGCCAAGCTTATGTCATAGAAGAGGTTTTGAACACAGATGTGTAATTATGTGAAATTCGGTAAGAGTTAATCTTGGAGTTAAACGATGTGATTCTTCATTTCTGGAGCTTACGACAGTCCGCTCAATACATCATGAATCTACTGTTTAAATAAAAAAAATCCATTTGAAATTTTTAGTTTTAAGAAAGCCAAGAATAGATAGTAAACCATTTTTACAATTTTTTTAAAAACTCGTTTTTGCTCAGTTAGAAGGAGGTTTAAATTTCCAATGTTCTAATTATAAAAGCAAACAATACGCAAAACGTTTTACACGTTGTACATACATAGATAATTTAGTTATATTTCTTCTAATCCTCATTTTCAAGGTAAAGGTAAAGATTTATACTTTACCAAATTAACGGCAATGGTTTTTTCCCATTCTACCTCGTTTACGATTCCAGCATTGTTTACAATAATGTCAAGATTGTTAAATTTACTTATTGTTTTCTCAAAGGCATCTGAAAATAGAAACAATCAATATTTGTAACTCACATGCTTAAAGTTTACCTTCCAATTCTTGGTTTTTAGTTACATCGGCCTTGATTACTAGTATTTTGTCAAAATATTTGTATTTTAACTCCTTCTCAACTTTCTTTCCATCTTCATCTGAAATGTCAACTACTCCAACACCCTAAAATTTTAAGCAGTAAAGATTTTCAAAGATGATAAAATTAAGTTTTATTAACAAATTTTGTAAACAAAATTAATAAATTAATTTAGTTCTCGAACAACTAGGAAAATTGCCCATTTCTTTATTAAAAAAATTATTAATTACAGCTTTAACTGAAATAATTGGTGACGGCACCTAAGTTGACGTGTTTGTTATTAAATCATAATATTTTAACACTTCTTAAGATACTTTTATACAGCCTGTCTCCTAAAAAACGCCGCAAGACATAACTCCGTTATTAATAGTCTGATTTTAAAAAACAAAAAATTAAATGAAATGGCCCTATATACTCTATAAAGGGAGACTATTAGAGCTTGTTTACTTTTTTTTTTGAAGAGCGATAGTAAACTTTTTTTTTCAAATGGCAATATAATTAGTTTTTTTGTTATTTATTATAGTGCAGATTTATTTACTGAATCTATATCGACGCTTTAGTACGAAAACATGCTATCTCAGATTTCGGTTGGAAAACATGTTATCTCTAATTAAGCTTGGAAAACATGCTAACTCAGATCTTTAGGTAAAAACATGCTATCTCAGTGTGACTAGAAATTTAAGTTGGCACATTGAATGATTGAAACCGTGCATTTATAATAAACTTATATAATATATTTTTTTAAAACTAAGGAATGTTTATGTTCACGTACACTGTTTATTTTATTTTTTTTATTCGACATTTTTCAATTAATTTTGTTAAGTTACTGTTATAAACCACAAAATTGTTAATTAAAAAAATTGAATAATATGCAGTATGCTGCAACACGTACATTACTCGACGTTTTTTGAAATAACAAATTAAAAAAAATATAGTGTATAAATATATAAAAATGTTTGTTATTACTAAAAATTATTCGATTTTTTTCTTACAAGTTTGCTTTGATATCAAAATTAATAGCGTACTCTCATCTGATTTATAGTCGCTATATTATTCTACTTTTTAAATTAATAATTTTGTTGTTTATAACAGCAACTTGAATGTTGAATAAAAAAAATAAAATAAACAGTGTACCTGAACATAAACATTCCTTACTCTTTTAAAAATATATTATATAAGTTTATTATACATGCACGGTTTCAATCACTCAATGTGCCAACTTAAATTTCTAGTCACACTGAGATAGCATGGTTTTATCTAAAGATCCGAGTTAGCATGTTTTCCAAGCTTAATTTGAGATAGCATGCTTTCCAACTGAAATTTGAGATAGCATGTTTTCCAACCGAAATCTGAGATAGCATGTTTTCGTACTAAAGCGTCGATATGAACTTGACTTTTGTAAAGCATTTATTACAGAAAAAACGACAAAATATTAGTCGATACCGCAATCGGCGCCCAGCCACTAATTCATGACAAATGTATTTTAACTAATCATCTGTGCCATGGAAAACAAAAAATAATACAGCAAAGCAAATAAAATTCAAAAAAGAATTTTGTAGTTAACAGAAAAGAAACAATACAATGAATATCAATTAAAAGACAATTCAATTAAATACATTAACCAGTATACAAAGTTCAACACGAAATAACATTAATTAAACACAAAACACATTGAGGAATGTATGGCTTGAATTTATGCTTTTTCAATACTGCATCTACAGCTAGGTCTCATTGATACTCTAATATTATTAGAAATTTCCCGAATGAAAGTTCTTGAGTTTTCTTCAACGTTAAGAAGAACATTGAACTCGATGTTTTCATTAAATTGGCGTTCTTCTCGCTTTGGTTTCTTAAAAGCACCATAGTTTCTCAAATTTTCTTCAAGTCTTACAAATCTACGTGGTTCTGGAACTTCTCTGCGAGGAAATAGTTCTCTGTAAAGTCTAAAACGAACACTAAAATGACATTTACTTGCTTTGTTGTATTATTTTTTGTTTTCCAGGCATCCTACATGGTTAGTCAAACTATTACTTTATATACATCGTTGAATTCAGAATAAAAATCTGTACCTACAATAATAAATTAAAAAAAAATGTATATTGCCGTTTGAAAAACAAAGTTGATTACCGCTTTTCAAAAAATAAAATAAAATTATAAATACGCTCCAATAGGCTCACTCTATAGTGTTTTTAGAGACATTTCATATAAATTTTTGTTTTTTAAAATCAGACTATAACTGACAGGGTTATGGCTTGCGGCGTTTTTTAGGAAACGAATATATGTAGCTGATACCTCCTATATATTTTTTAACAAGATAAAATACGATCATGGGACATCAAATATGTATAAAATTAGATACAGATAAACTTGTGACCTTCGCGCAAGATAAAATTTTTAATATTTACCTTAATTCCATTTTCCAGTAATTTTTTCACTATAGAATATCCAATGCCACTGGCCCCACCGGTTACAAGAGCTACTTTTTTATCGAAATAAGACATTATCGATGCTGCGAAGATTTATACTGTACCAGTTGATGAAGACTAAAATACTTCATTTAATTGGACATATTAACGTTTAAGATTTATATTTACCACAACAAATATTCAATTAACTAATTGAAATAGAGTTCGAACCAATGTGCAGTCTCGTACCAACAACGGTAAATTCCACTAGTCGAATGAATAAAACGATCGTACATTATCTTCATCGGTAAGGAAATGGACTTCTGCCTGGACATTTTAAACATTATTTATACGAGAGGCAACTCAAAATTAAAACCGGGTTTTACTCAACGAAAAGTTCTGTTAAATGTTTCAGTCTGTCAAATTAAAATTCAAAAGAAAATACATATCAGGCAACTATAATTAATAAATCAAGAAACAATTCAGTGTTTTATTATTAT
>NW_019416650.1:363825-389038 GCF_000390285.2 Anoplophora glabripennis
TATATATATAAATAATATATTATTATTTTGGAGAACGACTTACGAATAACGAATTTCAATAGCTTCATTTTGTTCGAACTGCTCAACAGTATTTATTTTGTAAAGAAATACAGTGTGGGTCATTAGAATAATTTTTGTTTTATAAGTGATGTCCTTTTAGATGCACCATCAGTTGAATTAGTTACAAAGATCCAGTTAGCAGTCCATGGCTTAATGCGACTTTCTTAGAAACGATTTTAGGAAAATCGCTTAAGGGATATTTTTGACAAAAATTTGTCTATCCCACCTTAATCAGTCATTCAAAACAGCTGTACTTCAAATTTTATCAATTTATGAGTATATTGAGTTTCCGATTCAATTTAAAAATTTGGAAAGCGACTGAAACAAACAATTTCATATTTACAATTGAAAGGGGTCCAATTAATGAACCACTCTGTATATGCAGCTAATATTTAGCAATACTTTTCTAAAGAAATACTGTAAACACTAAAATTTAAAAAAAACCTTACTATTCAATAATAATTTAAATAATTCCAAAGACAAATACATTTGAAAATGTATATTGTTCTATTTAAGAAAAATTCCAAGTGTTAATTGATTTTCTAGATATTACTTAAAAATCATTAGTTTTCTTTTCGCCATTATAGGCACAAGCTAAAAAGCACACGTTATGTATAAAAATGGCCTCAGATTATGGCAAATAATTCTACTAATGATGAATATACTGACATGCTTCAAGTATTTTTTGATTGGAGGAAAAATTGTGCCGCAGCAAGAAGAATGTACAGTCGACGCAAGATAAAGGTTTCCAATCTGAATCGTATTTTGTTTGAAATATGACGGCTTAACCACTTGTCTATATGGGGCGTTCTCATTAGACTCGCGCGGCAATATTTTATTTTAAATTTTAAAGTGACAGATGTCAATTTTGTAGGCAGAAAACCGTGATTTAGTTAGAGATTTCAGAGTGATTTATTAGTAATTTGGATAGTGATAATAGCGATTAGTTGAGTTGTATTTAGTGATTCTGTAGTGTACAGAGTAGCAAGTGTAAATAGTTAAAAAAATGGCTCAACTCTCCCCTCGTCGCAGAAGTCGGGCGATTGCAATGCTGGAAAATGGTTGGTCAGCAAGAGGTGTTGCCAGAGAACTTCATGTGAGTCACACATGTATAAATAAACTCCATCGTAAATGGGAAATTGACCTGTCAGTTGATCGTCGACCAGGAACAGGAATCAACAGAAAAACTACCGAAGATCAAGACAGAGCGTTGGTAGCATACGTGCGAGAAAATCCATTTATCGCCACGCAATAGAGGCAACGGGCTTCCCCGGTTGTAAAAATACATCTACAGCAAGATTAAAAGAACAAGGACTTTTCAATTATACGGCTCCTAGTAAAGAACTTCTAACAGTCCAGCATCGTGAAAGAAGACTTCAATTTGCCAGAAATTACATTCAACAGGGGCAACAGTTTTGGAATAACGTCATATTTTCCGACGAAAAAATATTTCAATCCTCCAATTCTGGAAAAGTTAAAGTCTATCGCCCAAAAAATCAGCGATTTCATCCTAGATATGTCTGCGAAGGAGCTCGTAGTGGTCGCTTTTCTGTGCCTACTTGGGCATGGATATCAGATGCCGGACCCGGAGTAATTTAGAGGATTGAGGGAAATTTAATTAATAAATTTAATAATAGGCCTTCAGTACCGCACTATATTATCCGATATCATGGTACCCTCAGTTTCAGTATTCCACAGGCAATTCATTTTTCAGCACGATAATTCACCAGTGCATACATCAGCTGTAGTTAGGGCATTTATGGAACAAAATAATATAAACGTTCTTCCTTGGCCAGCTAAAAGTCCCGATTTGAACCCGATTGAAAATTTATGTGCTTCTGTAATGCGTCAGTTGCATGAACAGTGAATGAAATATTCCACCAAATAGAGATACGCTCTGGGAACGTATACAAAATATTTGGAACGGTATAGACGTGAATTATATACGACACCTTGTCCAAATGCCAAACTCCATGCCAAACAGATTACAAGCCGTTATTGATTCGGATGGTGGTTGGACAAAATATTAAACTGTTTTGTTTTTCATTGCTTATAAAATGATGTCAAAATAAGTAAATAAGTTCATAACATTATGGGCCCGGCTTCCATTCCCGGATAGATGTAAAATTTAAAAAAATCCTGTTTTTCTAAATATTTTGAAAACGATTTAAAGATATTACACTGGCTTTGGTGTATAGTACAGTGGCAGTGTAATATCTTAAATCGTTTTCGAGATATTTAGAAAAAACCGGATTTTAAATTTCCTTCGACATCTATTTCAGAAAGAAAACATTTCCGGACCCATAATGTCATGAACTTATTTACTTATATTCACTTCCAGAACACGTCCTTAAAATATTTCCCTTTCCTCCCGAAACTGTATAAGTTATAATAAAACTGTAGTTTACAATATTTTTTTATTTTGTTGCCTTCATGACCTACCTACCTACTTTCTACAGAATATGACAAATTCTTATTTCAAAATATTAATTTTCTCAGGGACAAGAAAAATAATGTGGCAAGACAAAATAATTTCAAAATCTGTATATTATTCTCTTTTTATAATGCATATACTAAAGGCCTGCAATTATTTGTTGTGTCGTTACACACGTGCCTTCACAAAAAAAAATATGACACGCCCCTAATTATTGATGCCGCCCAAAATTCCTATTAATAGTCCACCGGCTCGCCCCTTTAAACGTAGTATGCCTTTTAGGTTGGAAACCTTTACCTTGCGTTGAGTGTACATATCACCAGACGCATCCAAATCTACTAGCATGACAGACGCCTACTTAAACATTTCTTATACAAACTTGAATTTCTTAATGGTAACCAGAATGCATTAAAAATAAATATTTTCAATAATCAAAACCGTTGAAAGTGATAAACGCTGCTTAAAATTAATAATAATATATTGTAACGAATTTGAAATGTTAATGTAAAAACTCAGATGAAAATATTGCCTGACCGAACTTAAAGTCGAATAAAAATTTTAATTATTATTAAAGCAACACAAAATTGGTATAAAATTGTTAATATGGAAATTCTGGATATAAAACTAGTAATGAACAATGATATTACATAGTATAAAAATAATTAATAATCTTTTAATTTTATTCTCAAGTATAATATTCTAATAAGAAAAACGAATTTAAACCTAGAGTAACTTATATCAAATGAAAGCTTAAAGTCTATAGATTAATCGCGTATACATATCGCAGGAAGACGAGTAAACTTAAAAAAGGTATCTCAATCCAACATAAACCATAACATAAAAATTTTTCATCAAATGTCAAATTTTATAATAAATGTCACAAATGTCAAAGCTAAAGGTGGCTTTGTAAGAATACCCAGAGATGACCTAAAAAATATAAAATAAAAAATATTTTAGTAAATAATTTATAGGATTGTATATAAAAATAAAAGGACATTTGTTAAAAATGTGTTAGTTATAAGTAGTGATGTGAAAAAGTGTTTGAAAATGACATCCAAAGACTGAAAAATTCTGTGCATGGACCTTAAGCAAAGCTACGGACAGAATAATCAGGAAAGTGGAGAAAAACAAAGAAATGATTGATTGGTTACGGCTTGGGTCTTGCAAGATGTACATCTTGGAGACGCAGCTCCCGGAAAATTAATAATAAAACAAGGAAAGAGTCCAAGGAAGAAAATTAAATACTTACCAGTAAATCTATAGTTTGCCAGAGTCCTGATAAAGATATTTTGGCAGCCCATGAAAATTTTCCGCTACCGGCAGTAGAAAGCAGTTCCAAGGCAGTTTCCAATTGCCCCATAAATAGTCTGCAAGGCTTCTACGTAGTTTCCAGAGAAGAAAACTACAAATTTCACAACGTAACAGGTACCTACCTTAAAACACAGTGCACTAAAATATCGCTAGCTATTCCAAATAAATCATGCTTTATATCGCATCAAATCTTTGCAAAATATAAGTAACAAACCACAGGACTTACCTGTACAAAAATAAGCCGAATCCAATCACTGATAACTTAAATAATTCACTATTTCGAAGAGCTCGAACAAAATCTGTCAAACGAACAGCCATTTTATTTAAATTCTGACTAATTTTCATTTTTGTTTAGATGTAAGAATGCCCCTGAATGATAGGCAACAAATAATATAAGGAAATCTACTCCGGATTGCATAGATAAAATTAATTAATAGAAATTTTTTAATAAGTCCTTATATTATTTGTAAGTTTAGCAGAAAAAGGCAAATTTTGTTGCTAAAAATATTCTTTATTGTGGAAAACATATTCCATTTTAAAAAGGTATTCATAAATTTGAGTTTATAAAGTCTTCAAGTCAAAATAATATAAAAAATTTATATTTTAATATTATAATATTTAATGAAAACTTATTGAGAACCTCTGGAATTGTTTCCTTTATAAAAGTAGTTTTGGCGTAGATAGCGATTTTTTATAACGTTCCTTGTTTTATAGAGAATAGAAAAATTATTACTTCAATTTTGCGTTAACATCAGATCAACTTTTGTCTTCGTTACCGAGGAATGGGTCTTTTATTGTTTAAGTTTCAGGCAAAATTATTGTTGAACAAACAAGTACAGTTATTTTTTCTTCTTAGTTAAAAACTACGTTTTCTTTTTGGGAAGATATATGATTGACGTGTGTGTGTTAGTAAGTGCGAATAAACGGACATATTAAAATGTCCCATGATGAAAACTATTAACTTACCTACGATTTTTACTTGTAAATATATAGAAAAGTTATAGGTAGGAGTAAATAGTTTCAAAAATATTTCGTCATCAGGTATTATTGTCATTGGCCAAATAGTTAGGTACGTCCATTTTTTATCACAAATAAATGAGCCTCAAAATCTGCAACAAAGTGTGTAAATGTTGTTCAACTACCTGAAATCGTTATAAGACACGTTTTCACGAGATCTGTCTTATACAAAACGAGATTATTAAAGTAGTACCTACTCACGTAGAACACACTTCATTTGAATTTTTCAGGGATGTAATGTTGTAAAACGCAATTTTCATAGCATATCATTGTAAAAATAAACACTATAGATAAATAGTGTTTACAATCTTGGACAAGATCTTGATGTCCTAAATAAGAATGAAAGTAAATAGAGTAAACTCAAACAATTACAACAGAAAATTTTGCAAAAAATCTAAATAACTGTTGCCCATCGATTTGGTAATGTAATAGAACAAAGCAGAAAGTTACTGATAAAACCAATCCACACCTTTATACTAAATTAACGACGAAAATGTATTTTTTAAACAACGTGGGATTTTTATCTGCGTTGTGGAGATTTATTATCTCAAGTTTCATAAGCCGAGACCCATCCATGAAAATAATTTTCTTGGAGAAGTTCATATCTCCAGTTCTGTATTGGTGAATAATCTGCGGGAATTGAAGCCGTACGGCATGATTAAGTGATAGAAGTGGTTGAACAAGGTGGACATGGAAAGGATGAATTAGTAGTATGAAGATTTCTCTGTTCAATGTACTTTTGGAAACTATAGTCTGGCTTTGTATTAATCTGACACTAGTTGTCGGGTTTTCTTCCACCATTTCTAGAATTTCTTCTTCTACGTGTCGTGTTTGCGCTTGTTGAAGACATCTGGCATTACCTCTGTTAATTTTAAACTGACGAAGACGTCTTTCAATATTTCTAATAGTTTTTTTCTCAATCACCTACGCGAAAAGGAATAAATCTTTTTATAACTTATACGAAAAAGGCAATTTATCTACACACAAGATTTACCTATATTTTTTTGCCTAATTAATTTTTCAGAAATTAAAGCACGTTACGGATTATTCTTTAATCAAGAAGAATTACTTAAAAAAGCCCTGCAAAAAAATTTTTGTTGTTCAGACGATCTAGGGACACCTTGTATATTAATGTTAAAAAGGAATAGGCTATTTGTGTATTTCTTAATTGGCATAGTATATTATTGTGTTCTAAGAATAAATTCAACAACTATGTTCCTATAATAATAATTTCTTAATAGCGGACACTGTATTTGTTTGTCCTCTTAAAACTAAATTTTTATACATTTGAATAGAATTTTTGACAAGCATCAAACGAAAATAAAAAAGTATTACCTCTTTTCAACTTCATCCGGGGACACACTATATATTTCTAATTTATACAAATCGTTTCTTAAATTTATGGGACTTAAAATATATTACTGGAAATTAATTACTCATATATCCGTTTCTCATAAATTTAGTAGCATTAAAAGTGTCTATAATAATAGTGTTATTTAACGAATAGTGTTATTTTAGTTATTACTTTACTAAAAATTATAAATATACAAAAGATCGGTTCATTTCTAGAGCAATACCAAGGCTAATTTTAACTTTACCCTTGGCCTTGAACCTTAATACGTAACACATCACATCATAGTTACAAAAAAATTATGTTTACCTCGACAGGTAAGTACAATTATCAATGAATCACAAGTACACGCCAAGTAATAATATGAATATTCAATATCGTATACTTATGTGCCTATTAAGACGTCAACTAACTATCCTTTAAGACCTATAGAGCACTTAAGTCAAAACAATTAGCTGTTTAATTAAACCGCTGCGTGAAAGCGATGACAATAGCTAGGGACAAGGTATCCGCCCCACCTTCCCGTATTTTTTCTCACGTGTAGTCTGGAAGCTACCAAAACAATTGCCAGTATGTATATGAACCTACGACATTAAACAAGTCGAGTTACTTAATAGTGACAAAAAGAAACATAATGTGTGACATTAGTGCAATAAGAAAACCCTTTATAATACTCCTGTTGCCATTTTTTAATTGTGTAAATTGTAATCCCCAGTTAAATTATCCACAGTACGGCTATCAAGACAATCGGTTTCCTAATCAAAATATAAACCCTAATCAAAATATTAACTATAATCAAAATATAAACCCTTCCCCTGCTTCCTTTCCTACGGGTAATTTTAACCCAAATAACGTAGCATACAACGTGAATGGGGAGCAGAGGCCGGTAGGGAATGATTTTAGTAAAAACCCTAATGTGGGTGATATCAGAGGGTTGTTGCAAGCGCTAGACATTCAAGCTTCTCAACAGTGCACCAATAATGTCGCTGCCCAGTGGAATTTCGAAACAAATGTTAATCAAGCAACTCAACTGGAAGCTGTAAGTAAACCCAATCCGTTAAATAATAAAATGCTGGTGATTGTTAATAATAGTTCAAGTACCGTGTGATGTTTTTTTACGTTTCATTAAGACATATTACTTAATATCCAATCTACAGTGTGGCCCATTAAGGATCAAGATAAGTTTTGCTTGGAATGGACGAATAAACAGAACTTCTCATATAGGTGTAATGTTTTAAACATAAGCTTCCGTTTCAGTTTAAAAATCTAGAAGGTTTTGAAAATACTAGAATTAGAAAAATTTGCCATGCATATTAAATTATCATAGTTTAGGCAGGATATAATATTTTCCCAAATTTTAGGTCCTTAATGAGATCCTATTATTTGCCATTTATTGTCAACAATTGGTTAATTTTTTATTTTAATGCATGTCAAGACATTTAAACTGAAAGAATCTTGGAAAATTTATTTATTACCAAAATTCATTGGAATTTGAACTATCTATAGGGGTTGTAATGTTGATTAAGAATATGTAGACAGATGTTTAATAAAACGATTCCTAAGTGATTTTTTCAAAACGAACTCTTAAAAAAATGCACTTAAGTCAAAACATTTTAAGCAGGTATCCTGGTTCCTAGTCGGTTACATTGTAGGTAGGGCATTTCGTGACCGGACCATTTTCAATTTTCCTGATTTTTTTGGAAACGTTTAGTATCCATTTAGAGTACCTTTCATGAATTTATTCAGATTTTTATTGCAATCCCTCAAGAAGTTTAAAAATAATATTCTTGAATAATGTGGGTAAAAAATTTTCAAATATAAGTAGTTCAATATGCAATTTTATGAGACAGGTTCTAGAGTGGGATCTTTTTTTATTTTCTTTTTTCTTTCGTATTAATTTTTTTATTATTTTAATTTTTTACAGATAATGTAGGTATGTTATTAAACCAAATTTTATTACAGGAGTAAATTTTTCAATAGTAAAAAGTTTGTTTTGCATAATGCCACAATGCATGTTATAGTTTTGTTCATTTGAATTTAATAGAAACATTAACATATTGATAGGTTAACGACGAAATAAAAAAGAATCAATTTCTAGAACACTTGACGGATTTTATTTTCTGTATTATTACACTCCAGTGTATTCCCGCCAGTGATCCCAATGCGACTTCGAAGTATTTGGCTCCTGTCCATCTATACAGGGTGTCCCTGAAAAGGATGGACAACGCTTGACCACAGGTTCCTTGGATGAAAATAAGACTATTTATCCTAACTTACCTATAGGTATACAAAAATTTACGCCTACTGAGATATAGCCTTCTAAATATAGAACAGATAACCTAGTTTTTTTAAGTAATTTGAAAACCGTTTTTCTTAGAAACTTCAAATTTGGTATACATATTTTTTTATACAGGGTAGGAAAGTACCGATGGTCTATCTGAAGTTACGTGAGAGCGATAAAGTAAGCCATAGAAATCCATGCGATAGAGAAGGATGGCTATAATGAAGGCGTCTCATAGTCACCGCCCGTTTCGCCCTTCCACAAATAAGATCCACTTCTTATTTGTTTTTTTTGTTTTTTATTGCAATTTATACTTTTGCTGAACAAACTGATATGTTATTAGTTTTGGGTTACTGTGAAGGAAATTGTTACTGTTCGAACATATGCTGAGTTTTCCTAATCGAAGAATTCCAAATCACAACTTTTAACTGTAACATTAAATCGTGGATAATGTACGGCCGGAACTATTCAGCGGGAGGAACAAATTTTGGAAAGGGTCGAAGGAATTCCTCAAGTAAATAAAAGGCGTTTAGCGGCAGAGGTTGGCTTTCAAAAAGTTCCGTCAATAGAGTATTAAAAAACCAGTTATTACAGGTTACTATACTAACAGGTGGATAGGTACAGGAAATAATGCCCCTTTAAAATGACCACCTCGATCCCCGGACCTAAACCCATGTAATTATTTCCTTTGGGGAGCGTTGCGGACCACAGTTTATAACTTTTCAGTAAATACAGAAAACGAATAATGGGAAAGAATACAACATGAAATTAGTGTTATGAGAGGTAATGCACAATTATTGGATAAAATTCATTTTCATTTTCGAAGAACTAATGCTTGCGTTTAAGAACAAGGAAGTAACTTTGAGCATTTACAGTAATACTATTTTAATGTGATTACAAATATCAATTTAGGTTTATTTAAAATGTCAATGTTGACTTCCTTATATTATTAGTTGATTTGATACTGTTTATTTAATATATTAGTGTTGATTTTTATTTTATTGATTGATGATAATACTAATACTAAAAATTTGTAGTAATTTTTTTTAATGTGACGTTTTTTCACTATTATTCCCTGTTTTCAGGCTGCAGTTCTAAATTATTTTTTACAAATTGGAATTTTTGCCTATATTTAATGTATAAAAAATGCTAGTTTTACTCGAAATCCATAAACGATATCAAAATTTTGTAAGAGCAAAAAAATCTTCTAAATTAATGCTTATTTTTAAAAATATTTCTGTCATCATTGGCATACACACAAAAAAGTTACGGGATAGCCAGTGGCGCACAGGCACTAGAAAGAGAACATCCTGTATATGTATTCTCACCAAATTCTATATTTACCTTGCCCTTACATAAAAAAATAAGTGCATCAAATTTTAAATTTCTAAGAAAAAATTTTTTAATTAAAGAAAATAGAATAAAATAAGAGCCCGCTCTAGAACCTGACTCATAAATTTGCATATTGAAAGACGGTTTTTTGAGAATCTTTGGAGGAAAAAACCACTCATTTTCAAAAAGCATTTTTTAGATTAAAAATCAAAAAACACCTCAAAAAACTAAAAATGTATTATTTTCATAAAATGAACAAATTGAAAAAAAAGTTTATTATATCTTAAGTTTTTACCAAGTATTTGAAAATTTTTTTGATTACGTAATTTGATTACTTTCATAACTTCTTACGGGTTTAAATAGAAATTTGAAAAAATTTCTTGAAAGCTACTCTAAATGGGTACTAAATAATACCAAAAAATCAGGAAAGTTAAAAATGCCTCATGTCCAAAATAATTTTAAAATGTAAAGCTTAAACTGCTGCTGTTTTATTTTTATTGCATTTTAATACATTTTACAATAACTATCATTATGAAGAATATAAAGTGTTAGTATGTGACAAAAATATTTTTCTATGAGGATATATGTATACAATAACGCAAAGTAACATTGACGTATTATTTCAAAAGTTTATAGAACAATATACATATACATCTCATTTTTACATACTCTGGTTCGTTTCCTTTTGTAGTAGATAGTTCTATCAGAAACAATGGAATACTAATTTTCTACTAATAAAAGATGCGTGTTATCGAATATGAAGGCAAATTTCGCTTTTAAACTTGATAAAAGATGGACCTATAGAGTTCAAGAACATACAAAGAAAAACCATCAGATATACATTTCTCGATCTGCTATTCCCTGGAATGCTAAATAATACTAATAAGCACGAAGTAGCCTCATCTCATAGTATAACGAAATATTTTCAAATTTCGTGAAAAAAATTATTTAGAAACTCATACTATGTAATTTTTATTTAAAAGTTATTAGTAGGATCATTATTAAGATCAGCTACTATTCTGAATAACCTCAATAAACTTAATTTGTTTTATTGAGCATAGATCATATCAAATGCAAATTTGATTTACAATAATGAAGGTACTATCCTTTGTTCGTCAAAATGAACATTTTCTGTATAATAAAATAATTATTTTAATCTGAAAAATTGCACGTAGCAAAAAGTTTTTCTTATTAAAAAATATTTGAAGAGGCCTTTCCAAAAATGCCGCAATAAAATTGAAAAAAAGTAAATCTTTTTTTTAAACTTTCTATTAAGAGTAAGCGAACTAAATGACAATTGTTTCTTCATTCCATCAGTACATGCATATCTGCACCACTGTGTTTCTATGTTACTTAAAATATTATGAGTTCCCATAAGTCCTATGCATTAAACTGTTATTACATGTCTCAACAGTTCAGAAACATGTAAAAAAATCAGTAAAAACTTGATATATATCTTCTTTATATAGTTCGCAACATAAAAAATAACTATTTTCATTGTTTAGCATTCATTTGAATCACTTATATTACTCAGATTGCAACTAAAAATTCTATGTTAACTTTAATTGGATTTCAATTTATCTAAAACTATTAAGGGTTTATTTAATCAAAAATAGAAATTATTTAAGTACTTATATTTTTCTTTAAAACATGTATAAAGGAACAAATTATCAAAAAGAAGTAATGTTTTCAAAATTTAAAATGCACGGTTCTTTTTAATTTTTAAAAATCTGCATAGAAATAAACTAAATTAACTTTTTGGACTTTTCATTTGGTTGAACAATTCCTGGGATGGTTGCCACACTGTCGGTTTTAGCTTCTTGGCGTTTCCAGAGATATATCGCTTACTTCTTCAGAAGAAACTTTGAAACTACGTATGAAGTCCAATAGTTAGTATTTCTGTTTTGTGCGTGTATGATGACTTGTAGTCATTAGTTCGTACCGTTTCCGATTCTGACTTTTTGATTTCCAAATTGCCGATAATTTAATCCCTCGTCTCGAATGTCTCGATTGACAAAGAACTAGAATTAGAAATTATCTCGATCTCTCTGGATTTCTATTACCTTCCTGTGTCAAAATCATCTCTCTCTCTCTTTCACTAGAATTCTAGTATTTGTAAGGTCTATCGCTTATCCTGTATCTGCCCTATGCTCTGCAACCGTTTATTTGGTTAGTTGTTACTTGTGCTCGTATAACCTTATATTGACGTATCTTCTTGTCTGTCCAATATGTACTTTTCACTATCGGTACTAGACTGATCATTTCGTGTCTGAAATGTCCTAAAATTCATAAGTTTGTTTTCGAACATGGGAAACATATGTCATTATTTACCATTTTAAACATAAAATCATCGATCTTTTTTATAAAACGCTTGAAATTTTCATTGGAGTTAATTTAATTTCAAACTGAAATGATTAAAATTGCATTTCATTAAGTCTATAAATAGATAACAGATGCAGCAGTACCTACAAATATTTGTTATTATATAACTGAACATTTACCATTCAATCAAATTTTAAATTGTTTCCCAGAATTATTTATTTACTGTTTTTATCCGTTTTATGATTATAATTTGAACTAAATAAAATTGAGTAATATTAAACTTTTGAAGGTTATCAAAGATATTAAGGAAATCGTAATGGTGTTTCGTCACATTATTTGAAAATCTTGTATAGGTTGGTTAACTTTGCCCCGTGTATGGCAATTTGGAATTATATGCAAAGCTAATAGTTGCTTTAGTTTATTATTATATTAGCTTTTAAAATTTCCTAAGCAATAATGGTTCTAAACTATCAGCATTCAATATTCAAATACAAAATGATAATTCTTTAACTTAACTTTTTAGAAAAATTAAAATGGTTTTTTGTATTTCTTAATTGAAGATTACGACCTAATAAAATATTTTGTAGTTCTAAAATTGAGATGTAAAATAGCCATCTCGAATAATAAACGTCAGTGAAACTGATATATTAAAGACTAGACTTAAACCAGGAAACGTTTCTATGGGAATTTTGTCTATAGAGAGTAGAAGTTCTCGCTATTGTTTGGCTGTTATAGTAGTTCTATTTATATTATATGAAATTAGCCTTAAAGTTAAATGCATAGTACTGTTATAAAATGTATTTGTTTTAAACTTACTGATTTAACTGAATGTTATATTATTTACAGAATAACAACTGCTCAATAAAATTGATTTTGTAAAAATAAATTCCAAACTCGAAATAGCATAAAAATATCCTAATAAAAACTGTAGTTATAGATAAATAAACTACAGTAGTGTTAGAAAAATTTAAAAACACTAGCCTTTGTCACCATTTCCAATTCGATAAATTTAAATTAGTACAAGTACATTGTGATATACTTCGTGTACTCCTTCTGAAATACAATTTTTACTATTATAAGACATTTTTGAACGTTAAGTAGTGGTATTAATAAGAAATCTAAAATAAGTGTTCTGCTGATTAATTCACGGTTATATGATTATGATTGCACCAATATAGCGCCATCGATATTTGTATTTAGGTACATTGCATCTCAAGGTTATAACACAAAATAATTTTATTATCTGTAAATATATAAATATAATCAATGTTTTTAACATTAATATTTTAATGAGAATATACTTTACTATTTTACTCGTTTTTTCTCATTGAATATAACAATTTTTTTATAGTTACCTAATATAATATTTTTACTTTGCGGTCAGTGTATGTCAATACATCATATTCATAATATGCTATAGACTTATAGGAGTGAAAGTGCTAAGTTAAATAACGATTGTTATTAATTAAATTGACCAAAAAAAACTTAACTTTATCTACTATTTTCTCAGTCACAAAGTGTTTTTATTTCGTCACTATTATCCTAAAATAGTTCAGGATCAATTTTAATGAAAATATCTTCTAACTATAGGCCAATCATTAACGTGTTATAAACAAAATATCAAAAAATCAACTCGAGATTAGTTGGGAAACTTTGTTAAAACAATGGTCACAAAATTATGGGAAAGTAGTTTTTCGACTGGCGTAAAAAAACTGTTATTCATAGAGAAAAAAAGGTTTATACAAAAAAGGTAGGTATTAAATAAATCTGTAAAATAAGACAAGTCCGATTAAATTCCGATAATTTGTTTATGCGCAAGAGCTCAAAAATGGTCGAAATTGTCCGCTTTTTTCAATTGCTAATAATTAATGCAATTTTCATCGCAGACACTTGTAATTCAGGATTTTTGAAGCTTTTTGCACCCTTAATAAGTGGTAAAAATTTCAGCCCAAAAACTTCATTAGCTTGGCGTTGGCGGAATTTGTTATCTAAGAAGATGCTATTTTCAATTCATTTTTCCCAAGCTCACAGGCGTTGTAGGGTTTCGATCATTAGTTGTTTTTGTACCTAAATAGTTGTATTGACATATGCATTTACTGATAATTTAATTTTTCAAATTTAATTTGTTTAAAAATGACTGAAAAAATGTTAATATTTATTACATCGTTAAGCGCGCATGCTAAGCCTCGCCTTCCCCACTCGTTCGCTAGACCAAGTAATAGAACGCATCGCCGCTATCTTCTTTTTCGAAATTAAATAGTTGAATTCACCTTAATGTTAATGTAGGACATGAAAATATAGCTCTTAATGTATACTCTCTCCAAATTTCGGCTCTTAATATTAATAATTAAGGTCACTGCGATTAAATAAATAAAAAAAATTATCTCAGCTTCTAATCAACTTACAACAACGATTTTTTTTTAAATTCGAAGAAAACTAAAGTAAAGAGGTTACTATTTTATTTTATAATAATTACCTATCTTAACAATTTAATAAATATTAACATTTTTTCAGTCAATTTTAAACAAATTAAATTTGAAAAACTAAATTCTCAGTAAATGCCTATGTCAATACAACTATTTAGGTACAAAAACAACTAATGATCGAAACCCTACAACGCCTGTGAGCTTGGGAAAAATGAATTGAAAATAGCATCTTCTTAGATAACAAATTCCGCCAACGCCAAGCTAATGAAGTTTTTGGGCTGAAATTTTTACCACTTATTAAGGGTGCAAAAAGCTTCAAAAATCCTGAATTACAAGTGTCTGCGATGAAAATTGCATTAATTATTAGCAATTGAAAAAAGCGGACAATTTCGACCATTTTTGAGCTCTTGCGCATAAACAAATTATCGGAATTTAATCGGACTTGTCTTATTTTACAGATTTATTTAATACCTACCTTTTTTGTATAAACCTTTTTTTCTCTATGAATAACAGTTTTTTTACGCCAGTCGAAAAACTACTTTTCCATAATTTTGACCATTGTTTTAACAAAGTTTCCCAACTAGTCTCGAGTTGATTTTTTGATATTTTGTTTATAACACGTTTCTGAACAATATTCCGCAGAGAAACTTCTAATAGTATTTTTTTCCTGAAACAGGCTCTTTCATGTCTATAATGACTGGGCTACTAATAAAATTTTGTTTAATGTGTCCCAAAATGATGGAACAAAATTCATATTTTTTTTCCCAATTGAAATTTTAAAAAATCGCTGAAACAGGTCAATTAATAAATAGAAATTTTCTGCATTATTTTCTATTTCTTTTTTGCCGTGTTTGACAGACCTATAACATTACCGACATTTTTTTTAATAGAAGGCTCTATATTTTATATATATAATTTATTTTTTTGTGCTATCTTCGACAGGCCTATAACATTACCGACATTTTTTTTAATAAGACGCTCTATATTTTGTAGTATAAATAGAAAGCCCTTCTAAAGACGAATTCAGCGATAAAAGGTTATACAAAAAAATCTAGTGGGGGTTAAGTCAGGGGAGCGTGGCGGCCATTCAAGCGGCCCTCTTCTGTCTATTCATCGATTTGGGAAAACTTCATTAAGATAATTTTTACATCGAGAGGAAAATGTGAAGGGGCACCATTTTGTTGGAACCAGACATTACCAGCGGGCATATCGAGCTCATTAGGGCTAGGAAAAATTAATTTCAGGGCTGGAATCAGCTGAAAACGCAAAAAATTCAAATAAATGCCGCCTGTCAAATTGCCCTCAAAGAAATAAGGTCCCAGTGTGCGAATTCCTACTATTCTAGTCTAAACGTTCACTTTTTCCGGCCGTTGTATATGTATTTCTTGCATCCAATGCGGATTTTCTGGGCTCCAAAACCTAGTATTTTGCCTGTTCGCGGTTCCGTTTAAGCAAAAAGTTACTTCGTCAGTGAAAATTATGTGATTTTTTAAGTTGGGTTGTCTTTCAAATAAATTTCTAATTTCCTCGCAAATCTGTAATCTTCTGTCTGTCATCTGCGCGTAGTTCTTGTAAGACGTTAACTTTGTAAGGATGCCACTTTTGAGACTTCAGAATTCTGTGAAGTAGGAACTTCGACAAGTTGAAGTTGGCTGAGATAGATCTAATGGATGAGTGATGATTCTCAGTAACGGAGACCATCACATTTGGTGGTCATTTACGCTTATCATGCTTTGCCTTCCTGATCCAAGTAAATCTGTTATACTTCCAGTTTCTTCAAACTTTTTGGATACTTTACTTATTGTAGCTCGACTAATTCTCTGGTCTGGATACTTATGGTGAAATAAGTCACATACATCCTGTTGACTACGGATTTTATCTGTGCATCTAATCATAATTAAAATTTCAATTCTTTGTTTTTCACTTAAACGAGCAACCATTTTTGAAAATAATTTAACAACGAATGAAATGGAACTAAAACCAAAAATGTCCGTAAGTTTTATCAAAAAAATATGTATTTTGTTCCATCATTTTGGGACATAGTGTATATACGTGGTGAAGCAATATACACTGATAAAAATTGTATGTAAAATTAGGTACATACGAAATCATTGTTTATTTTGACGCTACAGTGAGTAACGTAAAACGTCATACGTCATACAAGTAAGTAAGTTTAGTAAATTTGAAGCAAATATAAGACAGTTAAGATATAGGAAAAATATGTATGTAACAATAACTTAATTAATAAACATTAATATACCTAAATAAATATTAATAAACAAAAAATTCTACAATACAATATTAAATGCAAACAGAAAATGTAAAATGAATAGTGAAATTTAAAAGTACTGTTGAAACTGTTGTCCATTTCGTTTAATACATAATTCGCATCTTCGATTTATACTTCTAATTGCATTCAACGTTATGTGGAATATTATTTATTACGGTACTAATTCTGTCTTTTAACTGATCAATGTTATTTAGTGGTATTAGATTCCTTTTTACGAAACCCCAGAGAATGAAATTCAATGGATTAATATCTGGGGATCGTGGCGGCCAATGTATGGGTTCTCTTGTACCAATCCAGCGGTCTTCAAATGTAATATCAAATAATTTATATTTATTTGGGCATTATATGGAGATGCACCGTCTTGTTGGAAAATAATATGGACATACTCATTTACTGTTAATTCTTCCATATACCGTGCACCAGTTAAAATCCATCAAAGAAGTATGCCCCTAATATTTTTGTAGCCAGCATACCACACGACACATTAACATGAAATCGATTTGGAAAATTCCTTTCTCTTATAATTCTATTATAAGATTATCATGGCTCCAATGGTATGATGTATTGCGGCTAAACATGCCGTTGTTAGAAAGAATACTTTCATCTGTACATAAAATCATTTTTGGAACATTGAGATTACTATTTGCATTATTTAAAACTGCATTATTTGTTCAAAGTCATTTTTATGAAGATGTTGAACCAAATTCACCTTGTGGAAACAATGTACGTTTATGTAGAATTTTATACACAACATACCTACTCTGTTAAATTATGATTGCTGGAGAATTCCCGTATGAAAATATTCGAATTTTTTTACACACTTAATAGTAAATGTAATTCTTGATTTTCATTGCAAGCATATTCTAAAGAAACTCTTTTCTTCTTTAGCGTTCCATATTGTCTTAAATTTGTTTCAAGATAACGTTGTCGATATAATTGTAAAGCTGCAACACTGGTTTTTCTACATCCATAATAAACCTGCATCATATCAACTTCTTCATTAAAATTATTCATTTTGTTATAAGTTAAACTTGAAAAGAGACAATAATTACAGACACACCGATATGTGACAGATAGATAGGTAGATAGATTTCAAGAAAATAGAGCGATAACTTTTTAACAATAACACTACTACGAAATATTATGTTTTCATGAAATAAAAAAAATAATATGCAAAAAATTCAAAACTGAACAACATCACATCAAGGGAGGAGTGAATTATTTAATATCTTGACCTTTCCCTAACTGAAGATTTCAAAGTTAAGTAACCGACTAGTGCAATCCACGGAGTACCTAAAACAGCAATTAACTGCTACTATAAAGCGTACATTATCTGGTTAAGTACAATGGGCAGAATGTAGGACAATACCCTGATAATGTAGACTTATCAAATTGCTCACAATGCAACATTTTACTGATAGAAAATATATATTTTCACGTACAGTTAGGTAATAGTTTTAATTACCAAATACACAGGTATATTACCCGCGGCTGCCATATTATACTTTTTTTTTGATAAAAGTTCATGAATATTGTTACAACATTTAAACGAAATTAGGTCAAGTTTGTGGTTAGTTACATTTATATTTTTGTGTTTCTCATACTTTAGGTTCATGGTCTTCCGTTATAAGCTATGTATTCTTTAGAGTTACCTTTAAATATGAGTTGATAATTGAATGCTAACTGCTATTATACTGAAAAAGTATTATTTCGAAGGATTTACAATAAACAAAAATTAATTTAAAATAAGTTTCAATATTTATAATTTGAAAATGTTAAGTAGGCACATTGCTTTAATTAAATTGTATATATATATTAGATTATATAATTTTTGAAATTACAATTATTATCTCCGTCATATTGGTTGGCATCTATTGAAAAAAATACATTTCAAAAAATAGTTACAGTAAGGTGAAATTATGATAATATGTACTATAATATTAAATATTTATAGTAAGCATTAGGAAAGTAAATTTGAACATAATAATATGAAGTCAGTTCTGAAGAAACTATAGGATGTCCCTAGCTACCTAGCTATTTAAGGGGTCAAAATAAATTAATGGGCCATACCACAAGGGTAGCTCCTTTGGGTGAAAATAAATCAAATTGGATTAAGGGGTAACACCACTGTATAACTTTCAGAAAATTAATATTTTTTGTTGATTTAAAAGATGCTTTGAACCTTCTAGAATAAGGGGCAAAAAGTTTATGCCTGTACAAGATTTTTTTCTTTGAAATTTCGAGCTCTTCTGTGTGCTCCGAAACGACTACCTGGAGCACACAGATACCTGCAGTAAGGGTACTACAGTCTAATGACTTACTTTTTGATTTTTAACTTTTCTAATACGACTAACAGATGTCTTAATACTAAAAGATGTCGTTAGGAGTTTGTATTCAATTAGAAACATTTTCGAACAAAAATATATTAGTATAGCGTATTTAAAGTTTTCAGATTAAAACTTTAAAGGCATTTTTCTCGAAATGCGATTTTTTTAAACGGTACGCAGCATAATTCCAACAATTTTCATTCTATTTACCCAAAATTTTGACCATATTTTCAAAATAACATTCTGAAGAGAAATACTGACGGGCTTTTCGATAAGTTGATTTTAACATTATTTATTGACAAATGTCAAAAATTGACCTTTTTATTTCAAATGCTCGTCAATCACACAAAAATTAAAGTTTTCAAACTCCCTTACGTGTTTCTATAACCATACTCTTGTAAATTAAAGGAAAATTTGTTGTTCTTTTCTATATGCAAAGTTGCGTTGCAATATTGTGTGCCGCAGAGCGCCTCAAAGTCAACATGCCTCACGAGAATGGCTCCAGCGTCGCCATTTTGTGTATAATTTTTGTTACACACACAATATGGTACAGTTCGTACAATATTTGTCGAGATAGATTTCCAAGAAGGCCCCTGCGGCACTTTCTTGGAATTACTTAACCGCATTCGACACCCGCGATAAAAAGACATTGGCGGCGTGGCGTTCACCAGAGCAGCTTGCAGCGCATACTGTGTTTTGAAGTTACGAAGGTATGTTTCTTTGCAAATGATCGTATTATCAGTGTAATTTCTTATTAAAATAAATCAATTGAGGTGAAAATAAAAGAAAGGAATTTAATTCCGTGTCGAAGAGTATCGTGTTTAACGTGCATAATTATTTTAATATTCCGAAAATAACGCAAAATTTCTGGGCAAGTCCTTCCGCCAAAATTGTTAGAGTAGTTTCGATAACAGAACTTTTATAGACTTATTCTTGGAATTCTATCTCAACAAATATTGTACGGACTATATTAGCAACCATACTTCTATCATGTGCTGGATAGATCCATAAAACATTAGACCTACTAAAATAAACCGGAAAAGACATTAATTTAATTTAATTTATTTGTTTTCGCGTAACTTTTGATTGTGAATATTAAATACGTGCACTTTTCATTCACATAAAAATTAAGAAAAATGATTTGCACAGTGGTAATATCTGAAAGATTAACTCTGAGTGAGATAAGAATAAAAATAATAGTTTAATAAACTCTCGAAATAAAAAAGGTGTTAACTATTACTTAGTTAATAAGTAATTGTAATTCCTGTTCGTTACGGGTATGCGCGTGCAAATAATGACAAAAAAGTAAATAATATTCATACATCCACCTATGACCTGTGTTCTGGGAATAGCCCATGGTCACTCCCATGAGGTTGCACAATCCCCATCGTGTCCATTGTCTTTCTCCCATTTTAATCTTACATGATGTTTCTTTATAATTCTAATTTAATTAATATCATATAGGTTTCCTAATTGTTAATATGTCCGAGTAAAGTAATTTCGTAATATTTTGGTGACTTTGACACACAAAAGCAGAAAAATACATGTAATGTCAGTGTCAAGAATAATTTGTGGGAACTTTTTGTATTTCTGGAATTGGAAGAAATTGTTTATCAGAAATCTAGAAATAATTTCTAGGTTTGTGTTGTTTACATTATTAGCTTAACAGAATTTTGTTTGTCATGAGTTACATAATTTCATTTAAAACTATTTTCTAACGTATCACTTCAAGCTTTTCTTCTGAATTTTAGAAAAGGCTATAGAGTGTGTGGCGTGTATAATCTATAAAAATTAAACTACAGCTTCCTAACGATGTTTGTAATAGAAAAGTCTTATATGAAAAAGTTCTATTTTTGCGTTTTTTTTTTCATAAATTATAGTTCAATTATGGATCAAAATATTTTCTCTGAAACGGTCCTGTCCGTGTGCTGTACGATGAGTTACGTGCTGTAGACCAGCCGCGTAAATAAATCGTCGTTGAAAGATATGTCTCAATTTTTGGGGAATTTTTCAGTGCAGAAGTAGTTTTCCAAAAATGAGTTTTCCTAATCGCGTGAGGATTTTCATCGGCCCATATGTGCATATTATGGAAATTCACTTCATCAGGGGTAAATGTTGCGTCATCTGGTACACAAACATAAGCAGGAAAGTCTCTAAAAACCATTTGCAAAAACACATTTGTTGATCACAGTCTGGGAGTGAACTAATTGCAGATAATAGGGGTGCAACAGAGGCGCCTTAAGATGCGATGTACGGTACGAGATGAGGTCCCTACTTGCTGTGCGAGTCGTCGAGTACTAATTGTGGGGTCTTCGTCAAGATTTTCCAACAATGCATCTTCAACGTTAAGGTTCACTTGCTGACCACGTCTTTCTCCTGTGAGGAATAACACTTCCCGTATCTCGCAACCGCTGAACGCACTGTAGGATTTTATTTGCACATGCAGTGTGCAGTGGGTGCAGTTGTGGCCATCGTTCCCGATACAACCTAGTCGCCACGAGCGCATTTTCTCCAGCTGCACCATACATTAACACCATATCGACACGTTCGGAAATAGTAAATGCATTGTTTTATCTGTTCATTGTGAAACTAGTTTGTGCACAAACTAAAAAATTAAGCAATGTAAAAAATAAGAATCTCGTTTTTAATGTTATTGTCGTTATTCTTATTTTTTACTTCTTTATAAAAATTACACTGTCACTATCGTGGAATTACAAATAAAAACGTTTGTCTGGAATCTTTTACCTTTTAACACTGATGGGTCGATGGACGATGCTTAATATGTATTTAATAATTAAGTGAATAATGAATTCAATACAAATACAAAATCAGTTGACTGCACAAATTTTTAACAATGTAACCTAACCTTCTTTTAGTATTACTAGTATTAGATTATACCGACTTAAATTATAAGGTTGCATCTCGGGTCGCATAAAAACATTTCCAAAGTTTTTAATAATTAACACAGGGTTGGCCTTCATTTTCGTGGAATAAATGAACTTTAATTTACAAAAAAAAAACGCGAAGATAGAACTTTTTCGTATAAGACTTTTCTATTACAAATATCAGGAAGCTGTAGTTTAAATTTTATAGATTTATACACGCCATCCCTGTAGAAAGACTTCCGCGTTTATTAAATCAGGATAGTTAGACTGTGAGTACCTAACATATATGTGAAATTATTCAAAGTCTATCTGATTAATTAATCAAGTATTAACGCGTACTCAAAATAGCGAACATAGACATACTTTTTTGATACAGTTGAACCTTGTTTAATCGGTGTATTAGTAAGGGGACTGTAAGAAATATATAATCCAGTGTAATGATTATTTCTGATAATTTTGACCGAAAACATTTTATTTCAAGCTTCTAAAGGGCATTGTTTTGTCTTTATTTTCAAACAGATCAAATTTTTTATAAATTAATTGAGATTTGTAACGGTAGTGATTAATAAAATAATTGAACGCGCGATAACAATTGGAAATACTAAAAATATACAGGACTAACTTACCAAATTTTATTTAAATCTGATAAAACGTTTTAGAGTTATCTGAAAAAAAAACTAAAACTCTTTGCCAATCGGAGAAACGAACCAACTTTAGAAAGAGACAATTTAGTAAATTCATCCTATATTGGCTCCAACAGTCTGATGTCTCATGAAAATTTACGCCAATTACAGCCGCTGAAACAGAATGTTGTGTTATAATGTAATCTTGATGTTACTGTTTTAATTTTTCCGAAATTTAATTGCCAAAGTGAAGGAATTAAAATTACTGTTCCAAACCAAATTACTGGTCACGTGGCTTGTAATCATTTATGAAGGGCTCTGTATATAAATGTGCTATCTACCTTTTTATTTTAAACTGATTTAAGATTGAGATTCCAATGCGCGAGAGCATTCATGTGCTCCAAGATTTTAAACTGTCGAGTTTGGTGTGTACGCATCACCCAACATGGTTTTGATCTCATTCTATTGTTGTCCAATACATTTGAATCAATAATTGGTTTACTTCCGCTTACGTATAAACTGAAATTCCATTATAGGCCAAGGTCCGTAAAGTTCGATTTAATCTGAACTAATTCTCCCAAGTGACCGAACACATTTTCAATGCAATTGTGAGGATTTGGTTGCGTTTATTAGGGTATTCTTCTTATTATTCTTTACTAGTTGTTTATGATATTGGTATTTGCATGTTTTTATATTTGTTTATTTTAGATATTAACATTATTTTGAGTTTTCCTTTGCCCATTGTCTTTTGTAATTCTCACCAATATGTGATGTGTTATTGTTCTCTGTTTAACATTTACTTTTTTATTTTCACAATATACGAGTACTAGTAATCTCAAACACGGAAGTTTATTTCTTAGGCAGAAAATTACCTATATTTATATCAGAGATGCTAATGAAGTGTCATTTAACATGAGCTTTTTAATATTACTACTCTTCTGAAAGACATCTTAATTCTCTATATGTTTAAAAAATAAACTCAGTAGAAAAAGTAAGGGGGCAGAGAAATTTCCATTTTTTTAAATGATTTTTGAAAGGCTGTAACTTCATGAATAATGATCGTATAGAGAAAAAAAAGATCTTGAAGCTTGATTCAGGAAAGGAAAACGCTTCGACCGATCGATAGCAAAATTTACAGGCCTCATGGGCATGTATTGAGCTAAAAAAACCTACAAACATTGGTACTTACAATATTCGCAAAGTAGTCGTTGATTTTCCAAAACAGCAGAAAAAGTAATTTTTTACACTTTTTCAAATTAATACGGAGTATAATTTTTTTTTCTCAAACATACCAAAAAGCCTTTGAAAAGGATAGATTCAAATTTCCAAAACCTACCTTCCGGTCGCTGTACAATCATTACTTCATGAGATATCGATGAAAAAAAGGTGACTTTTCACTCAATAGCCGATACCTCTATAAGAAATAATCGTACATAAAATGAAATAAAACCAAATTGAGCTGAGGGATCATTGATTAAGCCAGAAAAAAAACATTCTAAGCCCAAGTCAAAAAAAAAATTATAAACTTTTTGCCTTACATTATTTCTTCTGTGTGTAATCAAAAACATTCATTTCAACTAAAATAAAAACAAAGTAGTGCAACAGACTTTTTCCTATGAATTTAGGGAGCAAATTTCCAATACGCGTAATACATACATGATTAAATTTTATAAATAGATATCATTGTATAACCTAGGTTTTCAATTTTTGCTTTTGTTCATTTGTAATTCTAATACACGGTAAAATATTTCTCGAGGATGGATAATTAACAATTTGATGATTGAATAAACCACTTCCATTATTTACATTCTCATTTTTATAAATTGAATGTACTGGTTACTATACAGGGTGGTCCGAATTTTATGCAGGAAACTTCAAGGGTAGATAAATCTCTTTAAAATAATATGTGTTNGCTTTTTTCAATTGCTAATAATTAATGCAATTTTCATCGCAGACACTTGTAATTCAGGATTTTTTAAGCTTTTTGCACCCTTAATAAATGGTAAAAATTTCAGCCGAAAAACTTCATTAGCCTGGCGTTGGCGGAATTTGTTATCTAAGAAGATGCTATTTTCAATTCATTTTTCCCAAGCGTTGTAGGGTTTTGATCATTAGTTGTTTTTGTACCTAAATAGTTGTATTGACATGCATTTACTGATAATTTAATTTTAATTTGTTTAAAAATGACTGAAAAAATGTTAATATTTATTACATCGTTAAGCGCGCATGCTAAACCTCGCCTTCCCCACTCGTTCGCTAGACCAAGTAATAGAACGCATCGCCGCTATCTTTTCGAAATTAAATAGTTGAATTCACCTTAATGTTAATGTAGGACATGAAAATATAGCTCTTAATGTATATTCTCTCCAAATTTTGGCTCTTAATATTAATAATTAAGGTCACTGCGATTAAATAAATAAAAAAAATTATCTCAGCTTCTAATCAACTTACAACAACGATTTTTTTTTTAATTCGAAGAAAACTAAAGTAAAGAGGTTACTATTTTATTTTATAATAATTACCTATCTTAACAATTTAATAAATATTAACATTT
>NW_019416650.1:390099-392420 GCF_000390285.2 Anoplophora glabripennis
CTTTTTTACGTGAGTCAAAAAACCACTTTTCCATAACTTTGACCACTGTTAAAACAAAGTTTCCCAACTAGCCTCGAGTTGATTTTTTGATATTTTATTTATAAAAGGTTTCCGAACAATATTCCGCAGAGAAACTTCTAATAGTATTTTTTTCCCGAAACAGGCTCTTTCATGTCTATAATGACTGGGCTACTAATAAAATTTTGTTTAATGTGTCCCAAAATGATGGAACAAAATTCATATTTTTTTTCCCAATTGAAATTTTAAAAAATCGCTGAAACAGGTCAATTAATAAATAGAAATTTTCTGCATTATTTTCTATTTCTTTTTTGCCGTGTTTGACAGACCTATAACATTACCGACATTTTTTTTAATAGAAGGCTCTATATTTTATATATATAATTTATTTTTTTGTGCTATCTTCGACAGGCCTATAACATTACCGACATTTTTTTTAATAAGACGCTCTATATTTTGTAGTATAAATAGAAAGCCCTTCTAAAGACGAATTCAGCGATAAAAGGTTATACAAAAAAATCTAGTGGGGGTTAAGTCAGGGGAGCGTGGCGGCCATTCAAGCGGCCCTCTTCTGTCTATTCATCGATTTGGGAAAACTTCATTAAGATAATTTTTACATCGAGAGGAAAATGTGAAGGGGCACCATTTTGTTGGAAGCAGACATCACCAGCGGGCATATCGAGCTCATTATGGCTAGGAAAAATTAATTTCAGGGCTGGAATCAGCTGAAAACGCAAAAAAATTCAAATAAATGCCGCCTGTCAAATTGCCCTCAAAGAAATAAGGTCCCAGTGTGCGATTTCCTACTATCCTAGTCTAAACGTTCACTTTTTCCGGCCGTTGTATATGTATTTCTTGCATCCAATGCGGATTTTCTGGGCTCCAAAACGTAGTACCTATGTTGCTTGTTCACGGTTCCGTTTAAGCAGAAAGTTACTTCGTCAGTGAAAATTATGTGATTTTTTAAGTTGGGTTGTCTTTCAAATAAATTTCTAATTTCCTCGCAAATCTGTAATCTTCTGTCTGTCATCTGCCCGTAGTTATTGTAAGACGTTAACTTTGTAAGGATGCCACTTTTGAGACTTCAGAATTCTGTGAAGTAGGAACTTCGACAAGTTGAAGTTGGCTGAGATAGATCTAATGGATGAGTGATGATTCTCAGTAACGGAGACCATCACATTTGGTGGTCATTTACGCTTATCATGCTTTGCCTTCCTGATCCAAGTAAATCTGTTATACTTCCAGTTTCTTCAAACTTTTTGGATACTTTACTTATTGTAGCTCGACTAATTCTCTGGTCTGGATACTTATGGTGAAATAAGTCACATACATCCTGTTGACTACGGATTTTATCTGTGCATCTAATCATAATTAAAATTTCAATTCTTTGTTTTTCACTTAAACGAGCAACCATTTTTGAAAATAATTTAACAACGAATGAAATGGAACTAAAACCAAAAATGTCCGTAAGTTTTATCAAAAAAATATGTATTTTGTTCCATCATTTTGGGACATAGTGTATATACGTGGTGAAGCAATATACACTGATAAAAATTGTATGTAAAATTAGGTACATACGAAATCATTGTTTATTTTGACGCTACAGTGAGTAACGTAAAACGTCATACGTCATACAAGTAAGTAAGTTTAGTAAATTTGAAGCAAATATAAGACAGTTAAGATATAGGAAAAATATGTATGTAACAATAACTTAATTAATAAACATTAATATACCTAAATAAATATTAATAAACAAAAAATTCTACAATACAATATTAAATGCAAACAGAAAATGTAAAATGAATAGTGAAATTTAAAAGTACTGTTGAAACTGTTGTCCATTTCGTTTAATACATAATTCGCATCTTCGATTTATACTTCTAATTGCATTCAACGTTATGTGGAATATTATTTATTACGGTACTAATTCTGTCTTTTAACTGATCAATGTTATTTAGTGGTATTAGATTCCTTTTTACGAAACCCCAGAGAATGAAATTCAATGGATTAATATCTGGGGATCGTGGCGGCCAATGTATGGGTTCTCTTGTACCAATCCAGCGGTCTTCAAATGTAATATCAAATAATTTATATTTATTTGGGCATTATGTGGAGATGCACCGTCTTGGAAAATAATATGGACATACTCATTTACTGTTAATTCTTCCATATACCGTGCACCAGTTAAAATCCATCAAAGAAGTATGCCCCTAATATTTTTGAACCCAGCATACCACACGACACATTAACATGAAATCGATTTGGAAAATTCCTTTCTCTTATAATTCTATTATAAGATTATC